>NC_142936.1:10138880-10226380 GCF_046866305.1 Octopus bimaculoides
CCACCACCACCACCACTGCCACCACCATCGTCGTCGTTGTCATCATTTCTATTAAATTCTCCATCTTCAGCAAACATCATATCACCACCATCACCACCACTATCGTCATCTCATTCAAAATTATGTTGATTAGATTCATAATTTTTATGTTGCTGATTTAAAAATATATATATATATATATGCACATTTTACTTATTATAAAATATCCAACTTTTTAAAATTAATAAGAGTTTGACTTTTTTTTTTAATTAAATTAAATTTCTAGGTGAGTTCCCTTGCATTAAACAAAACAAATTAGGTAGAAGTGATCTGAAAAATGATGGTGATCACCAAAAAAAAAAAATTACTCATCATTCTCCATATTTTAACCATAAAATTAAATAGAAATAGTTTTAATATATACTGAATATAAGGCAGTAAGTTGGCAGAATTGTTAACACACCGGAAAAAATGCTTAGCACCATTTTCCCTGTTTTTATGTTCTGAGTTCAAATTCTGTCATGGTTGACTTTGCCTTTCATCCTTTCATAGTTGATAAAATAAGTACAGGTCGTCGACTTATGACCACATTGGTTACAACTGACTGGTTGTAAGTCAGCCTGTAGGCCTACATAGCATTATTTATATCATTTACATTTGACGGATATTTGTCCTCATCTTGTTTGTTGTTAACAATATTTCGGCTGGTATACCCTCCAGCCTTCATCAGGTGTCTTGGGGAAATTTCCAACCTAGGTTCTCATTCTTAAGGTATTTTTCGTTGTTGTTGTTGTTGTTGTTGTTGGTATTATTATTATCATTATTATTATTATTATTATTCCGGTCACTGCCTGGAATCAAACTCAGAATCTTGGGGTTAGTAGCCTGCACTCTTAACCACTACGCCATATGTATAGTGGTTAAGAGCATGGGCTACTAAGCCCAAGATTCCGATTTTGATTCCAAGCAGTGAAAAATACCTTAGGAATGAGAACACAGGTTCAAAATTTCCCCAAGACACCTGATGAAGGCTGGAGGGTATATCAGCTGAAACGTTGTGTTAACAACAAAGAGGAGGACAAATATCCGTCAAATGTTAATAATGTAAATAAAGCTATGTAGGCCTACAGGCTGACTTACAACCAAATTGACTTACAACCAGTCAGTTGTAACCAATGTGGTCATAAGCCGACAACCTGCACTTATTTTATCGACCCCGAAAGGATGAAAGGCAAAGTCGACCTTGGCAGAATTTGAACTCAGAACGTAACTGCAGACAAAATACCGCTAAGCATTTCGCCCGGCGTACTAACGTTTCTGCCAGCTCGCCGCCTTCTTGGCATAACTTTCACTTAACTGTTTACTCTCTTCAGGAAAGATGTCAATGAAACAAATAATACTGTCAGATATTCTTAGCCATGCCAAGTGGGACGCAGGTTAGAAAACGTGACACTAAGGGCAAAGAGTTTCTAGTTGGTTACATATGCTATGTGGCTGAGAATGACAGAAGCGCTCTAAGACAGAAGTAACACTTTGCTAAAGATAATGGTGGTTGTGAGAATCAAGTGGATACCTGTCTGTAGAGATAGATTAGCTAACTAACACAAGCAAAATAATATCAGTCACCTTATAGTAACCAAAGAACAATACTCATGAACTCTTGATCTTAGAAGGGTGTTGTCTGATATCTTGACCGTGCAGTCAATCGGCCAACCTGTTTAAACCATCTATAATTAATATAAGACCATTGGAACTAATTAAGATGTAATGTAACCAGTTCTATTCTATAGCAGGACCTTATCACCCATATACATCTTGATACCAATTTGAAAGGGAAATAACAAGATTTCAGATTCCCTTGATGGCTACGATGAAGGTTGGAGGGGGGAAAGAATTTGAATCTAATTCTCAAACTGCTCAATTTCAAAAGGAGATAAATTAGATACAGTTCTATATATATATATATATATATATATATATATATACATACACACATGCATACACATACACACACAGAGTCATTCAAGGTTCTTATCTTCATGCTCCTAAATATTATGGTAAATGGCAGAGAGATATTAAAGCGACAGCGAGAATGAAATATCAAAAAGCATGCATCAATGATGCTGATGATGGTACTCATGACGACAACGGTGACGACAAGAACGATGATGACGATGACGACGATGTGAGAACGGATGAAAGAGACAACAATGGTAATGGTGTCTATTGTGATGGTAATAGTAATAATCTAGGCAGTCACAATGATGATAGCTGCAGAGATGATGATGATGATGGTGATGATGATGAGGGTGGTGGTGATGATGATGATGATGATGATGATAGCTGCAGAGATGATGATGATGATAGCTGCAGAGATGATGATGATGATGGTGATGATGAGGGTAGTGATGATGATGATGATGATGATAGCTGCAGAGATGATGATGATGATGATGATGATGATGATGATGATGATGAGGGTGGTGGTGGTGGTGGTGATGGTGATGATGCCACTGATGGTGAAGATACTGTGGCAGTGGTGGTGGTGGTGGTGGAGTACAGTGTTGCTAGAATGTTAAAGCACTGGACAAGAGGAAAGAGAAACATGTTATCTCCAAATAAAACACACTTCAGAGAATGGTTTGGAAATCATTTCCATAGTAACAAATGCACAAAGAGATGCGGAAGCCTTATCAACTGGGAACAAACCATAACTGGCAAGTTAAACAAAACGAAATCCCCCCCCCCCCCCGCCACCATCACTTTTTGTTCTGTTTTGGGGATTTTTTTTTTAGCTTTTAGTCTTTTATTTATTTATTCATCACCCCCCACCTCCTATTTTAACATCTAATTTGTAACTACGAAATGACATCATATAAAATGAAGACCAAATAATGTAAGAAATAAACACTGCCTGCAGACAGAGAGAACTTAACATGGTACTATATAGTTAACTTATAGGCTGCAGAGTCTACAACAAAACTATTATGAAAATAATTCCCCGACTAACTTGTTATAATAGATACAAGAATTCTCTTATTTTCTCTTCCAGTTCAGTTTTTCTCACCGATATAGAAAATTTTTATTTATTTATAATTTTTTTTTTTTTTTTGCTTTTTGTTATTTGTTGTACATTTTTTCCCCTTTTTTTTTTGCTCTTTAACATTTACAACTTTTTTTTTTTTTTAGGTTGTCCTTTTGTTGTTGAATGAAAATTTTCATTTTAATTAACTAAATATGATTGAGTCATGAAAAAAAAAAAAATTAAATTAAGAATTTTTTTTTTTTTTAAACATGATATAATTTCATCAGCTGATATTAACTAAAATCAACCCACAAAATGTTGCTTTTGTTTCCTATTCTTGTGTTGTGTGTGTGTGTGTGTGTGTGTGTGTGTGTGTGTGTTGCACTTATGCATTATTGTGTATAGACATGTCTATATACATTAATTTTACATTTTTATTTTGTGTGTGTGTGTGTGTGTGTGTGTGTATGTATATATATATATATATATATATATATATATATATACACACACACAAATATATATATATATATATATATATATATATATATATATGCATGCATATACATATGCATTCATACACATACGCACATGCACACATACACATTTGTGTATGTATGCATGTGTGCACATACATATGTGTATGTGTGTATATATATGTATATCTGCATGTGTTTCCATGCATAGTCACATGTATTTGTGAGAGCAAGAGAGAGAGAGAGAGAGAGAGAGAGAGAGAGAAAGAGGCAATAGTGAAGCCACAGATTTAAGAACAAGACAATAACAAAGGAAAGAATTTTCAAGTACAGGTTCTAGAATATCTTCCAATAGAAAACTCAGAATTATCAGATTGCTGGCCGATTTCTCGAGGAAGGGTAACACATACAATCAGAAGTAGAGAAGAACATACAAGTGAATGCTTATAAGAGAGAAAAAGGAAGAGAGAGAGATTCAATAAGCCAGTGGTCTTTACTGAATAATGACTTCACATTAGATAAATGTAGCATGGGAGATAGCCAAGGGTTACCGTTACTGGCGCTATCCTCTATTTAACCATCATGTAATTGTATTGCCATAATAGAGGGCCTGCTTGCTAATTATCACCTCAATAGCAGCTTCTTCAGTAGCAAAATGGTAGCAATGGAAACCATTTAACTACTTAGATTGCTTTTATATTCCGAACAGATTTCAAAGAATGAAAAACCATTATGTATGTCTATGTATGTGTGTGTGTTTGTAGGGCGACGCGTACATGCACATGTGTGTATGTGTGTCAAAGAGAGGGAAATAATTTATACACATCCTTACAGATATTCCATATACGTGTGTGTGTGTGTGTGTGTGTGTGTGTGTGTGTGTGTGTAGACACACACACATACACATACAGTATAAATCCACTCTAAATGTTGTGGTGTAGATACATACACACACATAATGCACATCCATGATATAAATTCCCAATATACACACACTCTTGTGTGTGCACACAGACACACGCATATACACATATAAGCACATATGTCTGACACATATGCACATATCATTCATAAGTTCTGTGTATGTGTGTACATACATACATACATACATACATACATGTAAATAAATATAAGTATATGTATATATGCATGTGTAATGCATACACACACACATATAGATCAATGAATTGTCTTCTGTACAATCACTCAATCTGCTCCATGCCACAGCTAAATCTTTCTTCGGAAACAGTCCAGTATCTTTAAAATGATAACCATAAACTGAGAGATCTAAATCCTGCGATAGCATTCCAACAAATAAAGATGGGATTGGCTAAAGTCACAGATTTCGTTGAACAGTTAAGCCCAACCCAGCACAACACAATATGCTGCATATCTTATATTACTTCTTGTTTTTTTGTTGTTGTTGTTGTTGTTGTTATTAAGGTGTGGGTCAGCTCTGGTCAACAAAACTTAGGATCAAAAGCATTCGGCTTTCACCAGGCAAAGCATGTGCAGGATTGCTTTATCCCATACATCATCCTTTTACAAGATATTAAGATGTGAATAGAAGGAGATTTGGCTTCTCTTTCTACTTAGTCAATCAACCATATAGAGGTTCTCTCAGTTTCTAACACCTTTCATATCTGCCTATCTATGGCACAGAATTTAAAGGTCCTCTGTGTGTATCCCCATCATCATCATCATCATCATCACTATGATCATCATCATCATCATCATTTTACACCTATTTTCCATGCTGACATAGCTTCAATGAGTAATCACAATCCAAGCCAGTCCTTATGTGCCCTCCTAGATGAGTTGGGTGCTATGTCTCACTCAAACATTCAACAGCTGATATAATTTCGGTGGCCAGGTGTTCTTCCCATCACTGGCCACCTTATGAAGTCCACTATGTTCATTTTTTTGTGTAGCCAGCATTAGAGAGGTTGCTCTGCCTCCAGCAACACTAAAAAGATATCACTACACTATGTTGCCTTCATTCATTTGCCCACCATCCGGGATCAGAATGCCTGTCTTGCCCCTAGAAAGCTTGAAGAGTTTTCCCTATATTGTTTTGTTCGTTCATTCTTTTTGTTTTTGTCTTCTTTTTTTTGTTTGCAAACAAATTAGGCGAGAAGAGACAGTCATGAGAAGAGATGGTCATCGAAAAAAAGAGTAACAAAAGAGAACCTGAATAACAGGAGAGAGAGAGAGAGAGAGAGAGAGAGAGAGAGAGAGAGAGAGAGAGAGAGAGAGAGAGGGAGAGAGAGGGGGAGAGAGGGGGGAGAGAGAGGGGGAGAGAGGGGGAGAGAGAGGGGGAGAGAGAGAGGGGGAGAGAGAGGGGGAGAGAGAGCGGGAGAGAGAGAGAGATCTGTGACATTTGAATGGTAAGGAGAATAAACATACCAAGACCGGTAAGGTATAGAGATACTGACAGGAGGGAAACAGGATTATGGAAAAGAGGACAGGACAAATGAAAAAAAGGGGGGGGGGGCATGTGTTGTGTGTGTGTGTGTGTGTGTAGAGTGAGAGAGAGTCAAAGAGAGAGTGTGTGAGAGAGAGAGAGAGAGAGAGAGAGAGAAAGAGGGAGTATGTGTGCAAGTGTCAATGGGGATAGCAAAATCAATAAGTAAAGCGCCGAACAAAAAATGCCCCCCTCCCTCCTGTGTTCTTTAGTTACATCCATGCTATGTCCCTTTACACACTGATCCATAAGACAAATACCTAACGAAATGTCAAAGCCTATATAATCAGCTAAAAATTCATGAAGACAACATCATTGAAAATCAGCGACTTTACCCCCCCCCCCCCTCCCGCCACTCCTCATCACACACACATGGCTACCGAAGTCACTTTCAAACTCTTAAAATATTTATAACAACAGGCAATTTGACAGATGTGTTCAAGCAACATAGTGCTTCCCAATAAGGGGGGAAACAACATTTTTTTTTTGTTTTATTAAATTTGCAGACATAGCAAACAAAAAAAAAAATCATAATTTTTTTTTTTTTTTTATGAACTAAATTCAAAATACAAATTTATTTAAGCAAATTCAATATAATTGTGTGGAATTAAAATAAAAATAAGAGTGTGTTAATGTCTTGAACTAAATTCCACAGATACAGTGATTTAAAGTGAAAGAGAAGTAATTTGACATCAACAATTTAATGAAAATTTAACATGTCGAAAACAGTGACATACCGAAAACAAAAAAAGTGTTGAGGTGGAGTAAACAGAGAAGTCGACAAAAAAAGAGAACAAGAGATGAAAATAGAATTGGATAATTCACGAAGTTCAAGAAGAGACAGAAAAAAAAATTCTAATAATTCAATAATTCATTACCAAATTAAAAGGTCAAACAAAGATAGTAAAAGAAATCTCAAGTGATAAAATTTAGTTTGCTACACACAGGGACACACAGACACACATACTTTACTGTCTAGATTATCATATTTTCTAATTTGTTCTCAATTAGGAATATACTTATAATAATTTCATCTTCTTGGAAATCTAATCAGCTGACGAGTAATAATTAAAGGCAAAAAAGTGTCAACAGGGGCATGGGGGAATAGGGGAGAGGGGGACAGTACTAATTTACTAAACTTACACTCGTAATGTTATTAAGGAAAGGAAACAAGAAAAATTTACACAATTCGAAAATTCAAACCTTAATGAGAAACTCAAGAAGAAACAGAGAAAGAATACAAAAAAAAAAAAAAAAACTTCATGCTCAGGTATTGTGTTATTAGTCACCATTACTGATATAGGTGCAAAAATTATTTTACTGCTTTGAAACTAACAAAGTGAGATCAATTGTTACAACACCTGAGCAACACCAGACTAGGATGGTCGATGGTCACTTTCAATGCTTAAACCATTTAGTGGTAAATGTGTTGGTACTTCATTAGGTTAATCAATATGATGGTATTGATATCTAATTAGTTCAGTGAGCTTGATGTAAATACCTGATTTGGACAAATAGTGTTATGCTAGTACTTGATTACATTAGCGGGTGAATAATTACTAACAGGTGAGTTAGTGTGGTGTTAGCCCATCGTTAGGGTTAGTTGGTTTATTGGTAATATTGGTGTCTGTCAACTAATGAAGTTGGTAAATGTAACGTTAATATTTGATTTGGTATTAATACTCAATTACATCGATTGGTAAATAGGGTTAGTACCTATTTAAGCCATTATAGAACTAACGATAATAATTTTTTTACCTGTAATACTAAAATGAATGACTAAAAATCTGGAGGCAATTTCATTTGTTCTACATGTGTCCATGCCCAACCGAGTGAAGTTTTCACAGACATATATATAGGGTGGGGCGTTAGCAGGTACAGGGCTCCAAAAGGGGTCTCAGGGAGTAGCGTCCCTGCCTTCTTGAGCTAGTTTTCTACCACATTTCTTAAAAATTGTGATAGACTCCTTGGTCTCGAAACCACTCATGTCTAGAAACTGAGGTTGTGGGTAAGCAAGGGAATAGACCCCATAGAATATCCAGCTCCAAAAAAGCCTCATGATAGCAAAGGAGAATGGGCACCAGCCAACCCAAAGGTTGGGGTGGGCTGCACCTGCCTGCCTCAGTTGCTATGGCATTGAGGTAGATCCGGCCACCCCCGTTAACGGGGACAAAACCCAGATGATGATTATGCTTTATTGAGATACCATAGGGAGACTGACATACAACAAACCACAACCTTAGAGCAGCAACCATTCATAAATTGAGAAACTTTCAGCAAAATATTGATAAGTAATTTCATATTTTAGTACTCAAGTGGGTCTAGTAGCTGAGTACTGGCATAGCCAGTAGACATTAAAGTTGAATGATCAGAGGTGAAGTAGTGTCTTTTCATATATTAGTAGTTTGAAGGAAAGGTAACAATACATATTCACAAGGTCTAGCAAATCACTGTTTTACAACATCAGAAATTGTCGAATTGATAATTGCAAACAGTTTTTCCACAAGGCATTAAACTATGACAATAATTTAGCTACCATAAGAACAATGCCAATTATATTTATTTCTTAGTTCCCATCCAATTTATTTCTTAGTTCCCATCCAGTTTTCTCTATTGGAAACAAATCTGAAATATTCATGTAGAATTATAATGATAAATTTTTTTGCCTCTTGTGCACTTTAACTTCTAAAAGTTCGATGTTCTTGTTGCTCATTTATTGTTTTCTTTTATTCTTTTACTTGTTTCAGTCATTTGGCAGTGGCTATGCTGGAGCACCGCCTCAGAGGATTTTAGTCAAAAGAAATCAATGTTAGGACTTATTCTTTGTAAGCATAGTACTTATTCTATCAGTCTCTTTTGTTGAATTGCTAAGTTACAGGGATATAAACGCAACAACATCAGTTGTCAAATGATAGTGGGAAAACAAACACAGACAAACACACACACACACACACACACACACACACACACACATATATATACAACGGGCTTCTTTCAGCTTCCGTCTACCAAATCCACTCACAAGGTTTTGGTCCGTTTGAGGCTAAGAGTAAAAGACACTTGCCCAAAGTGCCACGCAGTGGGACTGAACCCAGAACCATGTGGTTGGGAAGCAAGCTTCTTATCACACAGCCAGGCCTTAGCATTCTTTGATTTTCTAAAATCTTTTAGTCAAGAGAGAAAGGAAGAGCACACGAGTCTTAAGAAGGCCCCTAAAACTGGCAGGAAGGAGAGCAAAAAATATCCTTATACCAGAAAGCTGGGGTTGAAAAGCTAGCAATACACTAAAAGGTGGACTACACCAGGGTACCAAGTGGTAATGCTAAACCAGGCACCAGATTACGTATAACATCCAGTTACTGTTCAATTGTGATTACATCATATACTACCAGTGCCAACAGCTACCATAGTGTTGACACAGTACTACACAGAACACTGGTGTACAAAATACTATCAGTATTAAACTCATACAGTATTCCATCATTATAAATCTAGAATTAACACAGCAGCATATGTAATAATATATTATATAAAGTCAATACTAATACTGCATACTGTACAGTAATAAACCTCTGCTAGCATATCACATTGTACCTTGTATAGTATTATATTATATATTATATTATATTATACTATATTATATTATATTATATTATATTATATTATATTATATTATATTATATGCAACATATACCACTGCATCTTGTATAATAGCAATCTATTATACATAGCCAGTCCAACAATGCTTCTTTTATATTGAATTAGTACCAAAATCTAACAGTTCCTGATATGGTATTGTTACCCGTAGAGATAACACAAAGGCATAACTGCATATTATATAGTGATAAGCTTCTGTGGGCACATAATATTGTACGGTCTATAGTACTATATTATATACTGCTAGTGGCAACATAATACTGAACCTTGTATAATTGAGGCATATTACATATATAACCAGTCTAATAATGCATCTTTTATATTCAATTAGTAGCAAAATTCTAACGCTGTTCCTGATATAATGGTGTACATGATATAATACAGAAAACACCATAGCCAACAAAGTATTGGACATGACACAACAACCTCTCTAGGACTGAAGTCTGTTGTAGCATAGTAAACAATGTGCTGTGACAATTTAATAATGTGACTAGAACAGGCTAAATATGACATAAAAACCCAAAAGAGTAGATTATGTAATTCTTTCTAAGTGACATATTGTGTCTATTATAGTTCATTGAGTCTAAGCAAGTAGAAATAATAGTTTTCAGAAATGATAACACGGGGACAAAGAGAAGACAATGAAAGTTGTAATTTTCTTTCGCTACCAATGAGAATGGCAACAGTAAAAATAAATATTTCCTTTACACATAACTTCTAGTATTGAAAAACTAACAATAAATATGTGCTTGCAAAATGAAAGATTCTCAAGGGAAGGAATTGCTAAGTTATTTATATCTAATTTCGGGTTAGAACTTTTCTATCTTGAAGCTTATTGAGGGATAAGTAGAGTTTTTATTTATCTTGCTTTTATTTTTTGTTTGTTTGTTTTTTTCCTTTGTTGTCTTCGGTTTTATCTGATCTTTGAAAATATTTCTCCAAAACAAGAAGTAAAAGTAGTTTGCTCATGCACTATATATATATATATATATATATATATATATATATATGTGTGTGTGTGTGTGTGTGTGTATGCAAGTGTGTGTAGTGTGAAAAGTTATTGATAGCAGGAATACATGAGCAATTTATGACCTCTGTTCAATGCAAGTAACAAGAAGTAGAAAAATACATAATAAACTAAATGAGAGGAATACACAACATAAACCAGAATATCAGAAATATATTATACACAATTATATCAGATTAGCAAATCACAAAAGCTAAAGAAGAAACTTAATACTATTACACATTCACACAAGGTTATTTTGAATTATTCATTGTTAAAACACTACTACACCTGCCAAATTCTAAATGAATTGTGTTAAATCTTACAATGAACATAATAATATTGATTACAAGAGAAATAAGACTATCAGATCTGGAAAAATCCACCTAATCTGAGTTTGCTTTTTCCTTCTTTTTTTCCTTTTTTTTTTTTTTTTTTTTTTTAATGGAACTAATGCTCTCAGAGAAACTCCATGCTTACATGTTACCATGTTATGGAGTTAGCAGAATACTCTTTCAACAGAGAGGCTGCAAGTTCAATACAGGTTTGCGACTAGTAGAGCATGCGATTCCATAACAGGAGATCAGTTAGGTACCCTCTCGCTGAAGGGTACCCAGTCAAATAAAAACAGTAATAAAGCACCAGAAAAAACATTTAACACAAACTGCTTTGAACCCAGTCATGCCGCAACAAATATATATATATCCAGAGCAGGCATGGCTGTGTGGTTAAGAAACTCACTTTGCTACCTCATGGCATGGGAATATGTCTTCTATTATAGCCCCGGGCCAATTAATGGATCATTTACCTTTGCTACATTACTGTTGTAGTATGCACCAGCGTTCCTTAGGTGTTTTCTGATTTACCTTAATGCCTTGCCTGAGATTGAACTCAGAACCTCTAGGTGCATTAACTAGAACCCTTATCCACTATGCTATGCCTGTAGGAAGTGTTAAGAGTGAATTCTTAAGGCTTGTAAGCCTCCATTGATGTCTTATGCTAGTTCCATACTAATTGGATATTTATATATTTCTGAGATGAGGAACATTACTGCCATCTCAATCGCAGCTCTACTGAATTTGATAATACATAAAAAGAATTTAATTCTAAGAGTATTTGTCAAAGATTCCTACAGACTACCTCTGTTATCCAAAATTCTACTCAATACCAATAAATATCCTAACAGTCTGTTCAGGGTTAACCAAAACTTATAAAACAATGTTGATGTCTTCAAATGCTGGAGCACCACAGTCAACAAGTTCAGAGAATACTAACCCTTTAGCATTTAAGGCAAATGTATCTGGGCAAAAATATCTTATCTGTTTCATGTTTAAACCAACTATATCTGGACTTGTGTGCATACCCAATGATATCATTCCACAAATAAACAATCATGTCATTGATATCTTGAAGCTACAAGATAATGCATGGTTAATTCACAGCAACGTCATGAATAAATAAGCATTACATCTGACGGAATAATCTAAACGCTATAAAGGGTTATGGCAACCAGCTGAATGGTCCAGCAGTTCACATCATTTGTTGCACTATTACAACTATGGCCTGTGTTTGTCCCACCCCACCACCACCACTTGACAACCATTGTTGGTTTGTTTACATCCCCATCATTTCGTGGTTTGGCAAAAAGGAGAGATAGAACACATATGAAAGTTAAAAATAAGTATTGGGGTTGACCTGTGCCCCAACATGACCACAGTCCAATGACTAAAATGTTCAAACGTATAAAAAAAAGAGAGAGAGAGAGATAGGCTGTGATTTGAGTGAATTTGACAGCTATTTCTAGCAGGTCAAGCAACTGCACAAAGGCTTTCTCATTAACTCAAAGTGAAAAAACATGCCACAGAGGAGCACAGAATTGGATTCTTTATTGAGCTTCAGACTGGCTTCAGAGAAGCACAAACAACACAGCCTAGTTTGAACTCTATAATCACCACTGAAAAATAAATAACAGCATTCCGCCATACTTAAAATCAATTCAAAGTCCCCAGACAACTGTGGAAGTGGTGTTGAAAATATCACCAAAATTTAGTTTGTTTCGAAGTTCATTCCAGCCAATATGTCTTAAATTCTCTTGCAGACCATTCTTTCAACAACAGGTGAAATATGCAACAAAAGAGTAAAAACTTTTAAACTTATTATCTTAATGCTAGCAACATGAAAACATTGTGAGTGCAAGATATCAACTAGCTAGTCTCCAAGAGATAACAGGAAAATTGATTGAAAAACCACACAGCAATTTCAGTGGATAAGGTAAGTCGATTACATTGACCCCAATGCTCAACTGGTACCTATTTTATTGGCCCCAAAAGGATGAAGAGCAAACTCGACCTTGGTGGAATTAGAACTCAGAATGTAAAGACAATATAAAGATGTAAAGAATTAGAAGTCAGAATGTAAAGACAAGGCGGCGAGTTGGCAGAAACGTTAGCACACCGGGCGAAATGCTTAGCAGTATTTTGTCTGCCATTATGATCTGAGTTCAAATTCCACTGAGGTCGACTTTGCCTTTCATCCTTTCGGGGTTGATAAATAAAGTACCAGTTACGCACTGCGGTCGATGTAATCGACTTAATTCTTTTGTCTGTCCTTGTTTGTTCCCTCTATGTTTAGCCCCTTGTGGGCAATGAAAAAAAGAATAAGAATGTAAAGACAAACCAAATGCCACAAAGCATTTTGCCTGGTTCAGTAACAATTCTGCCCAGCCCAACACTTTTGATTTTAGAACTACATTACCATGAAATATGAAACTACAATAAAAACACTGAATAATGCTGCAGCGAGCGAGCGAGAGAGAGAGAGAGAGAGAGAAAGAGAGAGAGAGAAAGAGAGAAAAGTGTTAGAAACAATAGTGGTTTAGAAATTGGGTGTAAAGGAACCAGCTGTAGTGGGCAAGAGAAACAGCCATGCTGGTATGATCATGTAATATGTATGGATGGATGATGACAGGTGAGTGAAGAAGTGCCAGGCGATTCATGTGGAAGGGACCAGTGGAAGACAAAAACCAAAAAAAAAAAAGAAAAAAACCTGAGAGAGATGGAGATGACAAAGGAATGCATCAACCGGTGGGGATGTTGTGCTGAAGAAGAGCCATTCAACCAGATGCAAAAATGGTGATGGTAGTAGCATCAGTGGTAGCAGCAACAGCAACAACAACGACGACGACGATGATAAATGAGTATACAACCAAGCAAATGAAGAAATTATTAGTGTTACTGGAAAGTATCTATCATATCTGCAAATAATAAACATTAACAGATAGAACATAGTTTTCTAGGAGGGGTGTGTCAGAAAAATGAGCATTATTATGGAAGTTCTTTACTTGCCCAGCAACTGTAAGCGTCACAAGAGAATATCAGGGAAATTCTAAACCCCACTGCGATCACAGTTTAGTCTTTGTACCAATAATCTCCAATCTTGGAACTGTTGCGATCCACATATTACTGGTGGTTGTTGTTTAGTTGCAGCCAAGCTCTGGTCAGTGGGGAGCAATGACCAAAACTGTTCAGGATGACCATCCTCTCTTTTACTCTTTACTCTTTTACCTGTTTCAGTCATTTGACCGTGGCCATGCTGGAGCGCCGCCTTTTAGACGAGCTAATCGACCCCAGGACTTATTCTTTGTAAGCCTAGTACTTATTCTATCAGTCTCTTTTGCCGAACCGCTAAGTTACGGGGACATAAACACACCAGCATCAGTTGTCAAGTGATGTTGGTGGGGGGAACAAACACACAAACACACACACACACACACACATATATATATATATATATATATATATAAATATATACACACACATATATATACGATGGGCTTCTTTCAGTTTTCATCTACCAAATCCACTCACAAGGCTTTGGTCGGCCCGAAGCTATAGTAGAAGACACTTGCCCAAGGTGCCACGCAATGGGACTGAACCCGGAACCATGTGCTCAGGAAGCAAGCTTCTTACCGCACAACCACTTCTGCACCTATACATATACATATATATATATATATATAAACATGCATTCAGATATATACTTGATATAACATTAAGCATACTCACACACAATTCTATGAACATACTCACTCTCTCCCTCCCTCCCTCTCTCTCTTTCTCTCTCACACACACACACACACACACACACACACACACACACACACACACACACACACACACACACACACACCTCTAAGGCTCAATAAATGACAACAGATTCTCTTTCTGTATGATGTGATTTCATTGACAGCATTGTAGAGAAATACTTATAGTTGAACAATTACTTTTTTTTTTGTTTGTTTTAATTCCCTCCCTACATCTTTGTAATAATGGGAGTATAGCAGTTGCAAATGATTGCAACATCCTTTTTATTAATTCCGTTTCTTTTTTCTTTTTTTTTTTCTTTTTGCTAATTCCTTTTATTTCAGTGTTTATTTGTTTCCCCCACTTTTTTTTTTTTACTTTTTTTTTTACCCCTCCCTTTTGTATTTTCATTCTAGATCCATTATCTACATGGAATATCAGAAATGTCTCTTTGCATGTAATTAGAACACAATATGACGATAGTCAGGTGAGAGACGGGGATTGATGATGGGGTGGAGAGCAGCCAAGGCAAAAAGGGAGATAAGAGCAAAACAAACACTGCAGCTAATTTCTGTTTAAAAGAAGGAAGAGTATTGGGCGGTGGGGGGGGGGGGACATGGAAGGTTGGGTACAGGAGGAGGAGGAGGAGGAGGGGTGCTTTTGATGTATAGCATCTGCTTTAATGACAATAGTAGAAGATTTTTCAAAGGTGCCAGGGTTTGTAAGTATTGTCATTTCATCACCAATAATTCTGATTAACACAGTTTTCTCTTACGAACAAATTAAGACAAAGGAAAGTTTTACAAAGGCACCAATGACAATGATGACGATGATGATGATGATGATGACAACTTCAATAAATACTAGTGTAGCTTTTTTTTTTTTTTTTTGCTAAAAAGAAAAAAGCTAAAAAAAAAAAAAACTAAATAAAATACCACCACAAAGAACACACAAAATAGGTATCAGGCAACATAATTAAAGGAATTGCCAAATATCTAATTCCATCAACACAAAATTGCCTGACAGTGAAGGAAGAAAAAAAAAAAATAATGATAATAAGACTATAAAAAAAAAAAGACATACATCCGTAGATATTCTGATGCTATTTATTGGAAATGTTCATAACAGATCTGCTTTGATAAATTGCTTTGTGATTCTATTAAAATGGAGAAAGCGAGAAAATTTGGATAACTGACAACATTTTCCTAAAGCATTTCTAACCCTGTTTTAGAAACAATTATATAGAATCAATGAAGTTTCAAAATTGCAATTTTTTAATAAATTAACAAATAAATAAAAGAGTTAAAATAAGTAAAAATATGAAAATAGCAGTGTGGTGGTGGTGGTGGTGGTGGTGGTGATGGTGGTGGTAGTAGAGAGAAAAATAGCTATAATAATTTAACTTACACAAACACTAATCAATTATAAAGCAATTTTATTAAAATATTTAGATGGCAGGAGGAGCCGGAGGAGGAGGTAAAAAGAATAACCGTGAAGTTAATGAACCAACATGAACCACAAGAGGAAGCCTGAAGACGGTAAAAGACTACGAGGGGAGACAAAGACAGAGGGAAGCGAAAATGAAGACATAAAAATGACAAGACAAGAACGGTTAATGATAACCAAGAACTGTAAGAACAACAACAAAAGTATGTACAGGAAGACAACAACAACAAAGAGAGAGAGAGAGAGAGACAGAGAGAGAGAGAGAGAGAGAGAGACAGAGAGAGAGAGAGAGAGAGAGACAGAGAGAGAGAGAGAAAATTGGGACAAACTAAAAGAAATTACTGTGTTGAGAGAATACTGAATAGGCAGACATAAGCATAAAGTATAGCTGTTGCTCGTTAGTGAATGGTTAGTATGAAATGGTTGATAGAGTTTGGAAGTTTTTAGACTTATCTTCTATGATATTATCAAGGAGGCTTAAGATAATCTTGAGAGTTGACAGAAAAGAAAGTAGACTGTCTTATGTATATGTATCTATTACGTGGAGGCGCAATGGCCCATTGGTTAGGGCAGCGAACTCGCAGTCATAGAATCGCGGTTTCGATTCCCAGACCAGGCGTTGTGAGTGTTTATTGAGCGAAAACACCTAAAGCTCCACGAGGCTCAGGCTGGGGATGGTGGCGAACCCTGCTGTACTCTTCCACCACAACTTTCTCTCACTCTTTCTTCCTATTTCTGTTGTGCCTGTAATTCAAAGGGTCAGCCTTGTCACACTGTGTCACGCTGATTATCCTCGAGAACTACGTTAAGGGTACACGTGTCTGTGGAGTGCTCAGCCACTTGCACGTTAATTTCACGAGCAGGCTGTTCCGTTGATCGGATCAACTGGAACCCTCGACATCGTAAGCGACGGAGTGCCAACAACAACAATGTATCTATTATCTTTTACTTGTTTCAGTCATTAGACTGCTGCCATGCTGGGGCACCACATTCAAGAGTTCTACAGTCAAACGAATCGACCCCGGTGCTTATTGTCTTTTTGTGTAAAGCCTGGTATTTATTCTATCAGTCTCCTTTGCCAAACCACTAAGTTACAGAGACGTAAACACACCAACGCTGGTTGTGGCAAGGGACATCAAATCTATCAGGCATGTGTGTGTGTGTGTGTGTGAAGATTAAGATGCTTGTCTGTGTAACAGCAGCACTATTGCAGATGTAAGATCAGTACTCAATTATGGGTATCTTATTTGAACTTTGTATAGGGTTTAGCGGTAGCAGAGAGAAGGGTCAAGCATTTTCTGCCCTTAAGAGGGAGACTAATCTTCAAAATGCTGCCTTTGCAATGTTGAGTACTTGTATTATTCACCAGGTGAGAGCTTCAATGATGGGGCAAGGTTCATCATTTGTATTCAATCTCGAGGGTTCAAGTTATGTGGCGGTGGTGGTGGTGGTGGTGGTGGGGTGTGTATTGTCTTTTTGATATGTGCAGTAATTTTGTCTTTATGCAGCTGAAGGAGGCAAGTTTGGCATGAACTCGTTGAAGAATACTTCTGAAGTCGCTATTCTTAGAGTCAGCGCAAATTTGACGTGTGTTAATTCATAGAGTACAAATAGTGTGAAGATAAGTTCCAAATTTTCTGGCACACTTACATACATTCATAGATACAAGGACAGCTTGAGGGCAAGGTGATAAGTAGTGGGGGGGGGAGAGAGAGAGAGAGAAGAGATATGAGAAAAGAGGTGGGACAAATAATTATGAGGTGTGATGGAGAAAGAGAGACGCAAGAGGTAAGGAAAATGTTGGGGGGGTGGCATAGAAGCAGCAAGAGTGGGGGGGGGGGCAAAAAGAAAAAGGAAAGGTGAGAAGAACAAAAAGAGTAATGATAGCAATAAAGGGAAGTTAAGAAGAGAGAGAGAGAGAGAGAAAGGGGCCTAAGGAGACGCAGAGAAAGGAGAGAAAGAGGAGATAAGTGAAGAGAGAGAGAGAGAGAGAGAGAGAGAGAGAGAGAGAGAGAGTGAGTGGGGGGGAAGCAGGAGAACAAGACAAAAGAATGAGAGAAGCAAAGAAGAGACATGAAAGGAGTGAAAAACCTGAAGGTACTGTCATGATTACAATTAAAATTTACAATACATACAAGGTGTAGGAGGGGGGAGAGGGGGAAAGAAAGAATGAATAACTGTAACCCTCTGGGAGGCTGATTTTTATTTATTTATTTATTTATTGTAGTATTTCTTTTGAGAAAGGTTTTCAAACAGAGAAACTGTAGCCGTGTTGAATAGAAGATACATGGTAACATCACACCTATATTAAGAGGTGAAGATAGATGGGGCGGACCCGACCACTTCTGAATTATATTACATAGACATAACTTTATAAATACTAAACAGGCAAATGACACCTCCATCCGTCCGTCCGTCTGTCCGTGTGTGTGTGTGTGTGTGTGCGTGTGTGAAAGCAAGAGTGAGATGGGAAAGAGAGAATGCAGGAGTAACAAGGGAGAAAGGGACGATAACAGTATTTAAACAAGAACCACAACAGATACCAATATTATCACCATAGTTGTAAATGTCTGTTTTTCGATTACATCTATAAATGGGAATACAAAATAAAGAGAAAAAGAAAGGAAAAAAAAATTGAAAAAAAAAACAAAAAAACCCACAAAATCGAGGAGGAGTAGCAATTTCAAACATACCCAGTATGTAACTATAGAAAGATTTGTGTACTGGAACAATGCTTCTTCACGTCACCTTTTCAATGAAACACATAAATATTATCTTTCCCTTTATAACCACCACACACACACCCCACCCAGCCACCCACAAGCCCCCCACACACACACACACACACACACACATACACATACACATACATACAAAGTTGGAAGACAGCAAACACATTATTTGTTATTTGACGCATTCGTACAAATATCCATTTTGCACTACTATCTATTATGTTGCTAAGTCTGTTCTGAAAAATAATACCTTCAGGTCCTAAGTGTGGAGAGTGAATGCTTTTCAATCTAGTCTCCAGGAGCCTGTGATAAAACAACACAATTAATGTTTTAAATTTAATGACCACCAGGACACAAGGCCACCCCCACCTCAAAACAAAATTGTGCAAAAAAATAAGTGTGATTTTGAACACAAGTGTGCTTTATCAGGCCTGACTTGGGAGTTCGACAACCATGAAAAACTAAGAGATATTATATAACTAAATGGTCAATCAATCACTTGTTCTTCATCAATATTGATACTTCATTCTTATCAAAGAGATTGGGAGCTGATTGACATTTTAACTGATCAAGATCTAAACTTATCTAATGTATTTGCGATTGACAATCAATCGTTTGAGCCTGAGAATATATACAATTTGCATTCAGTTGTAGAGAAAATGGCTTAATTTTTGCTGCAATCATCTCCAAGTTGGCCGACCTTTCAATAAAGGACAAAACAGCTGTAAGAGATTTTACATCTTCATAGTTAGATTAGCACATGAATGCAGATAACACAGAGAGAAAGATAGTCTCTGAGGCAATTCAACATTAGCCATCATACCATTTTGATATTTCTGCTGGCATCAAATATTTAGTACTTAACCCTTACCGTACAACAACCAAGTATATTCAGTTCCATACATATGCACCTGAAACATGGCAACTGAGTTAACTCGGATTTCATAGTGGAGTGCTGATGTAATAAGTACACTTTATTTTTACTGGTCAATAGACAGGGGTTGTGTGAACTGATTTGCATATGATTAGCATGTTACATCACCAGCTAAAATTTAATCAGCACAATGAGGGTTAATTTGGTTTTTCAGCACTGTAGAGAAGAGATCTGGCTTATATGGAAATAAATGTTCTTCCTCCATAATTTGGAAGCTCTGTATCTGAACTAGACTCTACATAGACATAAAAGTTCCTGTCATTCTAAAGTGTTACTTTTTCTGTTAAATCTTTCATATTGCTTTCATATTAACTCACATCTGCTGAGGGCACACAGTGAACATATGCCCAGGCATAAACACTGAAAATGGGAAGACGAAATACCTACAGTAATCTCTAGACTATCGTGGGTGTTATATTCCAAAACCTCCCACAGAAATAATTAAAATCTAAAAAAATATAAATACCTATCAGCCACAGAAACCTGCGATATACTGAGGAGTCCATGATATAAATTTACATGTATTAGCCATAAAAATCCATGATGCACTGAGTGTGCGATAGGTGAACCGCGATGTAATGCATGCGCAATAGGTGAACCGCGATGTACTGAGAGCATGATAGGTGAACCGCGATATGGCGAGTAATTATTGTGTGTCAATAAAACTTGTAGACATGAAAACTATGTAGTTTGTAAAGCACTAAAATAACAACTCGGACCACCTCAACTAAGTATCAAATACATATTTAATATCATTCGGTTGTAACCATTTATACATATGAGAGAGAGACAGAGAGCAGAGAAATCTGAATACACTAGCAGGTATCACACACAAAGAGTATGGCAACAGAGAGAAATGACTGGCCTAATGAAAGAAAATGAGGATGACGATGACAGGTGTGGTGGTGGTGGTGGTGGTGGTGAGGATTTGGGAAATGACAAGACAAGCATAATGATTACAATGACAATGAAGGAAAATGAGGATGACTGTGGTGAGTCTGGTTGGCAGCAGTGTTGGTGATGATGATGATGAGGAGGAGGAGGAGGAGGAAAAGGAGGTGGAAGAGGATGGGTCTCCAGGGTCAGAAAACCTAATTACAAGACCATGTGGAACAAGTACTGATGATGATGATGATGATGATGGCAGTAGCTTCTACTAGATGTTATAAAGTTCATAATACTTTTGTATGTCACTTTTCACAATAATAATAACAATAATCTTTTTCTTTTTCTTCTTTTTCTTTTTTTGCAAGTAGAAAATAAAGAAGAGAAAAATATAACCTAAACACCAAAAGACTGAGTTTTTTTTTTCTGGGTTTTTTTTTTTTTTACATTTTTTTTTCTTTCTTCTTTGCTTAAAAATTTATCTTTTATTTCCACAATAGTTTGGTGCCAATAATTCCAAACATACACTTCACAACTTTATTTTTTTTTCAGCAGAACAAGAATATCAAAAAGATATGTATCCTTCCCCATCAATACTTGCTCTGGTTATTATTATTATTATTATTATTTCCATTTTACTTGCTCTGGTTGTTATTATTATTATCATTATCATTATTATTATTATTATTACTATTATTACTATTATTATTTTTATTATTATTATTATTATTTCCATCTTACTTGCTCTGGTTGTTGTTGTTGTTATTATTATTATTATTATTATTATTATTATTATTATTTCCATTTTACTTGCTCTGGTTATTATTATTATTATTATCATTATTATTACTATTATTACTATTATTATTTTTATTATTATTATTATTATTTCCATCTTACTTGCTCTGGTTGTTGTTGTTATTATTATTATTATTATTATTATTATTATTATTATCATCATCATTATTATTAATGGCTACTTCATGAACATGCCAACCTATATATAAACATTGCAATCATTATTTTTCTTCTGCTGTTGCAGAGAGAGGAAACAATGAAGAGTCAGAAGCAACTTTTTTTCTTTCTTTCTTTCTTTTTTTTTTGTTGGGGAGGGGGGGGTGTTATAAATATAAATATCAAGAATTAAGAAGAATGTTTTCTTCTGGGGTTTGGTTTTTACAATTTTTTAATATTATTATCATTATTGTATTTTTACTATTTTTTATTTATTATTTATTATTTTTTTTTTTTACTATTTCCATTCTTTATTCTCTTTTTTTTTATTCTATATTTATATTTGTCTCGATCAAACTTTTGTGGCGGGGGGAGTGAAGTTTAAAAAAAAGAAAATTGAAGTTAAAAAAAAAGAAAAAAAAACTGAACTGCTGACAAAAAATGATGGTGATGATGATTTCAAAAGATTAATTTACAGATTGAGAATTTACAGTATAGAGAGAAGCCAAAGAAGTAATAAAGCATGTTAGAATTGGTAATACTATTGGACAGCAGGAGAGTAGTAGTAGTCAGTAGAGGAGGAGACACACCAAAACTAAAAGACACTAACGACAACAGTATCAGTAGTAGTCTTGCTGGAAGAAAGACAGTCAATCTAACGAGCACGAGAAAAGGGGGGAAAAATGTGAAAGCACATTTTAAGGAAAATGGGAGAAGAATAAAATGGTATATTCCCACAAAAAGCCTTTTTGGTTTAGTGACATTCCTTTATGTTCCAAATACAAATTTTCATCGGAGTCTACTTGCTACACTTGCACAATTAGTAGGTATATACCAGTGGTTCCCAACCTGTGGTCTGCGAAGGTAGTACTGGGGATCAATGAGCATGTTAAGCTGACAGGCCTTTCGATATCCTGGTGTCCGTGGGAAAGGTCATTTGAATGAAAGGGGTTCTTGGTAGTGAAAAGGTTGGAAACCACTGCTAGATAGCAATGAAAAGAAATCACACACACACAAATGTACATATATATGTGTGTGTATGTACATGTGTGTGTGTGTGTGTGTGTGTGTGCCAGTGTTTGTTCCCCCACCCCATCACCACTTGACAACCAGTGTCGATGTGTTTACGTCTCTGTAACTTAGCAGTTTGGGAAAAGAGATCGATAGAATAAGTACTGAGTTTTTTAAAAAATCAGTCCAACAACGGATTAGTTTGACTGCAATTCATCAAGGCAGTGCTCCAGCATGGCCACAGTCAAATGACTGAAACAGGTGAAAGAAAATATAAGCGTGGGTGTGGGTAGGTATACACACATCTGCCCACCACCGTATGACAGGTAAGTATAATTCTGCACCCAGTACACTGTTTGAAAGGTTGGTGTTCGGAAGAGCATCCAGTTGTAGAAACCTTGCCAAAACTGAGACATCCGAGCCAGCCATGACCTTCTAACCTGTCATACCCTCCGATCTATGCCAGCATGAAGTGCAAATATGAAAAATGATGATGAGATCACAGAGAGCGGCAGTTTGCAGAGTAAAACTAATAAATTACTGTTACAACTTCAGGGTATAAAAATTTATAAATCTCTTCGACATTTTGCATGGACTTCTACATCAGACAGTGTTTATTCAATGTTTAATGTACACCCGAATATGTTAAAGACTCACAACATTATGATATTTATACAAACATACACACACATATATATATATATAAATATATATATATATATATAAGTATACACACACATTATATACACACACACACACACACACACACACATATATATATATAAATATATATATATATAAGTATACACACACATTTTATACACACACATATATATATATATACATGTACACACATTGTATACATAGATGTATATACATACATTTCATACATACATACATACATATATATATATATACATACATACATGTACACACATTATATACATATATACACACATACATTATATATATGTATGTGTGTGTATATATATATATATATATATATATGTGTATGTGTCTGTGTGTGTGTGTATATATATATATATATATGTATGTATGTATATACATGTACAGACACATACATACATACATACACACACATACACTATATACATGTATGTGTGTGTATGTATGTGTGTGTGTGTGTGTGCGTGTCTATGTATATATGTATATACACGTACACACACACACACATATATATATATATATATATATATATATACACATAAACTGTAAGGTGTCGTGGTGGCATGTTAAATAGCAGACCTAATGTCTGGTGCAATTTTAATAGATATTTGATTTAATGCCTCCTGATATAGATTGCATTGTTCCCATTATATTTAAATGTATAACCACAGAGAGACTTAAATAGCTGTATTGTATATAATATTGTGGCATATTGAGCACTTTGTGATGAAGCATTTATGCATTGGAAAGATGCAGTACTGTATGTATCATCATGTGTGTGTGTGTGCTTGTGCATGCATGTGCACAAGCATACGCACGTATAATATTTACATACATATGTATGCAAACGTGTGTGTGTGTGTACATGCACACGTATATACATTCACACACAATATACAATATGCACAACATGTATATACATTCACACATGTATATACATTCACACACAATATACAATATACACACATGTATATATATTCACACAATATACAATATACATATACACACATGTATATACATTCACACACAATATATAATATACACACATGTATATACATGTGTGTACATACACACATCTATATACATTCACACACAATATATAAGTACACTTACATATGCGTAGGCATTTAGACATACGCACACTCATAAAAGTACACACGGACACGCATGTACACAGACAGATAAATGGAGAGGCAGGTCTGTGAGGTTCACAAGTTCACTCCACAATAATAGGGGTTTGGTGTAAGCATTCGATGCACAATACAATGGGCAACTTCTTCTATCATAGCCTTGAAAAGACTAATGATTTATTAATGAAATTTGGTAAATGAAAATTGTGTAGAAGAATTTCATGAGTGGAGAGTCAAAAGTGGATGCATATGTGTGCCTTTTTATTTTTGAAATTTAGTTAGTTTTTCCATATCCATCAGAGTGAATATATTTGTCAATGTACCTGGTACACTATTTTCAATGCTCCCCATGAAGAATGCTGCAAATATACTTTTCTACTCTAGGCACGAGGCCAGAAATTTTGGAGGAGGGGACCAGTTGATTAGATCGACCCCACTTCACAACTGGTACTTAATTTATTGATCCAGAAACGGATGAAAAGCAAAATAGACCTTGGCAGAATTTGAACTCAGAACGTAGAGACAGATGAAATACTGCTAAGCATTTCGTCCGGCGTGCTAAAGTTTCTTATTTCTTTATTGCCCACAAGGGACCAAGCACAGACAAAGGGATTAAGTCGATTACATCGACTCCAGTGCGTAACTGGTACTTAATTTATCGACCCCGAAAGGATGAAAGGCAAAGTCGACCTCGGTGGAATTTGAACTCAGAACGTAACGGCAGACGAAATACCGCTAAGCATTTTATATCCATAGTAGAAATGTTGTAAAATGCCTCAGTTTTTCATAAAATTTCTTCAAATTCCTTCAATTAGTGATACTTTATCTTTGGTGTGCATTTTTTTATGATTCTATCTAGTTGTTACTCTGATACAATTTCAGTTTTGCAATGTCAGATGATGATATGGCAGAATGGCTTCAACTTGAATTGATTTGGGATTTAGAACTTCTGGGGGAAAAACTTCACAATGGGATCTGTGCCTCAAGCAAGTTTGGTAGAGCAATTTGCATTCCATTCGGAATATGGTTCTACATCAAAAAACCACTGTCCATTGGAATTTTCGTGATTCTATCTAGCAATTTGGCAATTATGTATGTTGATTTGGGAGATTAAAGGTTGGAGAGGGTTATTGTTCAGTAGCAAAATATATAAGCTGCAAATCACCATGGTTACTCAAATGAAAATATTTGTGCAACTTATATATAAACTGCAGATAAGCTGAAATTTAAGGTCAATAATCAATAGTATAAAAATAATTGTTTTTAGAAAACAAATAATCTTGTTTAAACATTTCATGTGTCCTTTTTGAGAGCAACTCCTGTGGTTTTCATTTGTATGATACTTGCAGATTCAATTTCTTTTTAAAGCAGATGTTGTATCATCTCACCCCCAATTATGTTTGAAATGTATTCTGATTTCCAGGTACGTTTTCTCTTTGCATAACTATTTGGTCTGAAACTTTGTTATTATTAACTGACACTTTCAAAAATTGATTTTATCAACCGGAAAATACAGCAATAGTTAAGGAGCAGCCAGAAATATAACAAAGGAGATGGGGAAACAATAGCTAGGCGGCCAGAAGAACTGCAAAACAGAGATCACCAGGTGAAGTCAAAAACAAAAAGTAAGATCATCAGGTGAGGGTGATGAACATGACACAACTGTTGGGTAAGTGGTCCAACCTACCTACACCAACGAGACAAGAAGATTTGCCCCAACAATAGGTTTATAAAGTAACTATAAGAAATTAAATTCACATATGATTGGCAAATCATAACCCTACAGGACAAAGAAATGACAGCAGAAAACCATTATGTTTTGATGTTCCTTCCTGGCACACTTCTCCCCTCCTCTCTCTCTTTCTTGTACACAAAAACACACCACAGACAACAAAACTAATGGAATAGAAGTCCTTTGAACCAGCTCAAACAATAAAATAAAATATTACTTGTTTTCCATTATTTCAAGAGAAATGTAACTAATTTATATTGTCTTGGAATTAAATTAATTTTTACCACCACAGGTTATTCAAGAGAAATAGCAGTGTTTTACCATTTCTTTTCCTGTTTTCCCTACTTTTACCATACACTAAGGACCTTAGCAAAAACTATGTTGTATTGATAATCTTATACTTTTATTAAAACAAAATAAATATTAAAAAAAAAATAATAATAATAAAGCAAAACAAATTGCTTTACGTTTTCTGTAATGTCTTGTTGTAATGTGTTGTTTCTACCACTTCCAATCACAAGATCCCCTTAATTACAGCAGTAATGGAACATGAATAGTTTTGTATTACACAGTCATAATGAAAATAATAATGACACCTAACACTATAATGAAAATGATGTTACTCGTGCTGCCACTCTAAGCAATGATGATTGCCATTGTTGTTGTTACAGCAGCAGCAGCAGCAGCAGCAGTAGTAGTAGTAGTAGTAGTAGTAGTAGTAGTAGTAGTAGTCGTGGTTGTTTATGAAGTGCACAACCAGTTTTGTAGGAGAAAATGTTGTTATCGACTGAGTTGGACAGAACATATAACTGGTACTTAGATGACTCATAGTGAAAGAATATGAACACACAAAACATTTTCGTTTTCCTCTTTTGGTTCCTAACCGTTAACATCAAAAAAAAAAAAAGAACAAAACAAAACAAAAAAAAACAGTAAATCATTTTAAGAAAATTGGATTGTTTCCTTATTATATTTTATCAAAACTGTTCATCAGCTTCAAATGTATACGAAAACAAGTTTATAAATATGTAATTACAGGAGAGAGTTTTAACTGCAAGGAACTTCTGTTTCTGTTTTGCAATCAGATAAGTAGTCATAATAAAACAACACTATTAAAATTTGCTGTTTTTCTTGGCATTGTTGCTGCTACTCATGCTACTTTTCAATCTTCTATTTATCTTGCTCGCCTAATGTCACTTTTAGAGCTTCTAATGCTAGATTGGAAATCAAAGAAGCATTATACGAATAATGCTATGTATTTGGAACAAATTCTCTATATTGAAGGTGTTAACCACTTCAAGTCCAGAATTGCTTGCAGCACTTGGGATTTCAGTCACTAAATTATAGCTTGAGTCTATGTGCTGTCTTTTGTATAATTTATGCCTTATATAAGGGAAGTTAGGCTTAAAATATTTATATATACATAAGGACTGTTACACAGTTCTGCCAATAGCTTTGTCTGCGAAAGAGTTCAGTCACTGAAAACAAATTTCATGCCTCTAATAGTTATACGTAATAGCAATTATACATTACTAGAAAGAAGAGTTAACTAATCACTAATGTTAGTCAGAATGGTTAAATACAACAATAGCTGCAGCAACAAACACTATCATTGCACAATACTGCAAGTAGTTGTAAAATGATAACAGAATTTCCAGTTAGAGTGTCTATGTGTAGTAATATCCAATATATATAATGCTGTCCATAAGAAAGGTTTAATTGCTCTATGCCTTTCCAGTTAAGTGTAGAGGCCACAAAACACAGCTGTTGTGATATTGAAAAAGCTTATCCTCATTTAAAAATAAAAGCAAAGTTTTTAAA
Source organism: Octopus bimaculoides (assembly GCF_046866305.1). NCBI lineage: Eukaryota > Metazoa > Mollusca > Cephalopoda > Octopoda > Octopodidae > Octopus > Octopus bimaculoides. Next base: position 10,166,902 of record NC_142936.1, read on the forward strand.
TTCATCACAAGTAACTCTTGATTATTTTCTCTGCCTGTTCATAAACATACTTCATACCTACATTATTTCATGTTGTCACTCTCAACCACACTCGTCACTCTCAACCACACTCGTCACTCTCAACCACACTCGTCACTCTCAACCACACTCGTCACTCTCAACCACACTCGTCACTCTCAACCACACTCGTCACTCTCAACCACACTCGTCACTCTCAATCACACTCGTCACTCTCAACCACACTCGTCACTCATACTTCACTTTATTTCCCTACCAACTCCTCCCATGTTTATCATGTTTACTTCTCTTACATGTTCATCACTCTTCATTGCTTAACATCTTGATAAAGGACTGTAGTGACACCTTATAGCAGACGACTGTTATATGTTCAATGTTCGGAGTTTTATCCACGCATGCGCAGGGACTAGTTCCGGAAGGAATACAGGAAGAGTCTCATGCGCATGCGTAGAGTTCGACACCCAGCTTTGGCGCCTTTTCTCAGTCTCTTCGTTGACTGATCTCCGTCGAGCTAAGACGTCCAACAGAGCTCTCTCACATGTCAGCACCAGAGCTTCACAAATAACCACGGAAATCATTCAGAAGGCGTCTCAGTAACCGAGGGCGACGAGCTACTGAATTCCCTCCAAGCGTGAACTGAATTCCACTGTAAATAAATATTATGTTGTTCAGAATCTGCGTTCCATTGTTTCTTCTAGAAATTTAATGTACGGAGGCGGTGTACACCTAATGGTGTATAACCACTTCCCTACAGGACCATTGTACAATACTTTGATACATTTATCTATTATATATATATATTCTGTACTCATAATTTGCTGCTTTACCTGGATATTAATTACCAGGTTTAACACAGATTACCACTGGATTTATTATTGTATTACTGCATGGTTAATATTTCCTGACGCAAGCAGTGTTGGGTGCCTAACATCGTATAAAGTCTATCACAAACTTCAGATGTTATCTCATCTCTCTCAAGTATAGAAATCAATGATAAATCACCAATTAATAGTATCAAAACTGGCTACACATATCAAAGACCAACCACAAAGATAATGCCAAAACAGAGGAAGTGACCAAAATTTGAAATGAAGGCAGTATTGAAGTAACAGAAGAATTTCACAGAAGGGAGTTACGATGATATTTGTTGTTCTTCATTTAAGAATATCAGAAGTCAGACTCAGCTAAAACCAGGCAGGGGGGCTACATATCTATGATGAAGAGGTTAATATCACTAAATATATTCCAACACAGTATTACATCACAAAAATAGATGTTCGACAATATATTTTCAATTACAGAAAATGTTTAATTCCATTAAGCTCACTGCAGTTGATGTAAAGAATGTCTGCACGTTAATGTTGTACATGTGATAATAGGTAACAAGTTCATCAGGTGAAATTAAGAGGAAGAAGGAAAAAAAAAACATGATCAATAGGCTACAAAAATAACTACTGGGGTCAATTCATTCAACTAAAACTCTCCAAAGGTGGTGCCCCAGCATGGCCACAGTCTAATGACTGAAACAAGTAAAAGATAAATATTCCTCCACACACACACACACAACATACACTGCCTAACCTCTTACTCTGTCCACCTTTACTGCTCGTCACCTGTTCAGGTTGCCCTGCCTCACACATTACATATAATAATTTCACAATATATCCTCAACTACAACTTCACTGAGCTGCTGAGGTAAAGAAGTTATGGATGGATGTACAGACAACATATTTAAATTGATTCACTATACATTACATGAAAGATAAAGTAATGATACTTCGAATGCAATCGTGGAGATGTTATCTTTATAAGTTTATACAAATGACAGGCATAGCAAAATATAACATATTAAGGAAACAGAGATTGCTGATGTCACGTGCAATCACAGTTTGCATAAAGAGATAGGCTAAAAACTGGTCAGAAGATATCTCTAGGTAATTGTCATCTTGTACAGACATCTCAGACAATGCTGTTCACAGACTACAAACAGCTAGTTTTGGATGACAGCTGTCTTTCGTGATGCCACACAAGAAGAGGCTGCAGTTTAGGCAGTTCTCAGTTAATGCAAAATTATCTTTCATTGGTATCTACAGAAAGTTTTTATTTTTCTCTTTTGTTACACAGTAAATACCAGTTTCTGTTTCTAGAGGCAGATATGCAGGAAGTTTACCAACACTGACACGTGACAAAGATGTAGCCGTATGATAGACAAATATTATTTCTACCACTCAGCCAATGTCAACTAAAAATATCTATTGAGACAATATGTATAGTCTGCACTGTGCCAAAGAAAATAGGGGTGGAGTGGGGGCAGGGTAGGGTGGAATTCGAATTAGATCATGCAGTAAATATACGTCAACATTTCAAGAAAGGAAATCATTAAAGTTCAACATCTGAGTTAAATATCTACAATCGAATATTTCTTTTCACTGACATACACACACACACACACACACACACACTGGACAACTCCTTACACCTTTGTGCACACACACACACACAAACACACACACTCAAGAATCAATATTTCCACTCTGTGTCTAACACACACGTGCACAAACACATACATACAGAATCTACAAGTCAATATTTCTATTCTATGTCACACACAGACACACAGAAGTTTCATATAGTGTTAACACACACACACACACAAGCACACACAAACTGTTCTATAGTGTTACACAAATGAGCAGCTCCACAGTGACATGCACGCATACATCACACATCAACATCTTCGCTCAGTTTCAGAGACATAAAGTCTGCAACCTTACACAGGAATCAGAGAATAGGAAATAAGAAGAAATATTTCTGAAAGGCTTCCATAAGTTTTAAGCAACATACCTATAATTCCCAAAGGATTTTTCTGCAACAGTAAAACTGTTGGAACATTACCAAACATGTCTTTCTCCTATTTTCACACTTATCTAAGATTTGGTGATAATAAAGTTGACAGCAGCCCAGAAAATTCCCAACTAAAATATTTATGTTGACAAATAATAATGAATATTCAATGGAGATTCTGTGCTGGATACTTTTAGTGTTTATTCTCAATAGTGCCACAATTTCTGTTCATTCATGCAATGATTAATAATTCCTAGATATTCACAAAATATAAATATAAAAAGAACAGAAAAGAAAAGAAAAGAAAAGAAACAGTAGGGCTAGGAGAGGAAGAAAATAGCAAAATAAATTTAAGCAATTATTCATCCTAGATGTGTGTTTATTTTTTAAATATTTCTTGCTGTGTTTGTTTGTTTGTTTGTTTGTTTTTTTTGCATTTCTTCTCGTTTCTTATTTATTCATTTGTGAGTTTCGAGAGAACCAACGATCATAAAGCTGATGGAATATCTCTGTTATAAACACTTTTGTTGAAGTTACACTTTTTATTCCTTCAATCTAAGTGTTAAATTTGTTCTTTAACATGTTTCGTTGTAAGCGTTATTACTCAATGAACATCCTCTATGAACACATTATGCATTTAATATTTCAAATAAAAAGATTTTTCTGTTTTTCGAATGTTTGGTGAAATACTTTTAATCTGGAGGGAATTAAATCAAACAACGCCTGTAGCATGTTGTGGTGAGAATCTCGTATGTATTCTTCACCTGTCAAAAAAGAGGATTTCTGCTAAATTGAAGATCAAAATTCAATGGCTTAGCCAGTACGCTGGGGATCGGTGAAGAAAAACTACCATAATAAATATTAACTTTGACAGAACTGGCACCACTGAACATCACTGTAGGTTATCTCGATTTAGGGACACACCAACAATGCAACTCAGCAATAGCTATTCCAAGAACAAAATGACGGCAAAGTTTAGAAATATGTCTTCCTTCATAAGATTAATATAGAGTGGACAAATTAAGCAATCAGTTATAAGAAAGATTAATTTATGTCACTGGTCGGTTGCAACTGCTGTAGTTTAAATTTCCAATATTCAAAGAAATCATACTGGTAGCAAGAAGATAGATTTTTTTTTTACAGGTTATAACATTCATATAATGTAAACAAATAATAAAACTACTTTTATTCATCCCATCACATATCATACAGATCAAATAATTTGAGATGATTGCTTCTTGAGACCATTCAAAAGAACTCATTTTTTATACGAAAGAAAGGCTTTCATGTTTCATTTTTTTATAGTTTGGTCTTTGTTGTTGCTTTTTTTTTAATCATAATTTCTATGGATTGTCATACAAATAATGGAACAGTTGCAACAATCGAAAGCTGGATGACAACAGAGTTTCAAGAAAAGATTAATGTTTAAAACTGACTAAACAGTGATGTATAAGGTTTGTCACTGGCAATAGATTTTTCACCATGTCGACATCAAGTAATGTTAGAAGGCCTGTTAACACTTTTTCTTCAAATTGTCTTCTTACATTCATCTCCTTCGAGTCTAGTCCCACTACAACTGACATGTGCCTTCTCTTGCTATTGTGCTATCACTAACAACAAGCTATGCAAGTTGTTTTCATATTTCTGTCATCCGGCCATTAGCTCAAATGGCTGCCACAGACAAATTTTCGCACCTTCCTATTAGATCTCTTTAACCTGTCCAAACCCTTACTTTTCCAGGTCACACAGCCCATTTATCATCTTCCGTATCCTGTCTCATTGCACATCTGACAGCAATGCCAGATAATACTCCCAACAAACGTAGTCAAAAAGCCACTTTCGTGCACAAACATGGCACAGAATGGATTTTGACATTAGATATACTCCAAAAGAACATCTATTTCTTAACACTTTTGATTACAATAAATCAAACACTGCAAACAGAATCTACTAATTTAACTTGTGATAATCATTTACTTGAGACACTCTTTTGACCTGCTATTGGCATATTGTTCGATGGATGAACGTATTGAGTACACAGTATCAAACATTCTTTTCTTCCTTTAATTCTATCACAGCAATCTATCACTACACTCTCCTCTTATTTTAGCTGCACCCGTATACACACACACACACAAATCGACATATTAATCAACTGAAGTAAAGTCATCTACTTCAACAGCACACCTCCACACCTACCAACCACCAATCTGAAGTGCTGGTTACTATACAATGTAGATGTGTTAAAGTTCGTTCTCGACTTTTGATTATCTCTCTCTCTCTCTCTGATTTGAATCAAGCCAAACTACTGAACTATTTGCCATCACTTAACACCAATTCGCACTTAGCATTCAGTCTAAGAATTATCAACAAACTGACATTAAACCTGCGTTCATGAGATGCACATTAGATATTGTATCAATTAAAGTCAATTCACAGCTTCTAAGTATATTGATAATAGTCACTAAAGCTAACTGCTCTGGTCATTAGTTCTGACTCTAATGCCACTAGCCAAGACACTTATCGATATAGTGAAGTGGGCCTAATGCTGGACAGTAAAAAGAAGATACTTTCTACAAATCTACTTCCTAATTTGCAAAAAATCTACTGACAGCTCTAATTGTAGATGAGATAAATTCCCTTGAAATAGAATGAATTGTATAAAACTAAAGAATCCTTCCAAACTAGAGAATTAAGGAATTGTCCCAAACTAGAAAAGGAGATACTCCAAACTGGCAAAAAAAAAAAGAAAGAAAGAAAGAAAGAAAAAACTCAATATGCAAATTAAAAAGCGATCAAGGTGAAGAATGTTCATCTGTTAAAACTAAGATAAACAGATTAGAACATTGTTATAAATCACATTGTTGTCAATGATGGTGATGGTGATGATGATGATGCCTTAGGAATGATAGCAGAAGGGGCTGATTGCTACCTAGCTCAGATACTTAAACATTCTCTAGAACAATACAATGTGCAAAACCAAATACATGACACCCTAGGCATAACACCAACTTGAACTTCTAACTTGAAGTCTCTTGAGGTCTTTGGGTGAGATGTGGAGTCAACTTGTACAAATACAAAGCAAAAGCCAAACATATAATAATAATAATAATAATAATAATAATAATAATAATAAATGCCTTGATGCAATACCATGCAGTGACTCTCATGGCTCATTATTTTAACTTTGATGGCATGTGCTGCTCCCTCACTCAATACTAATAAATAATATTGGTTTCAAATTTTGGCACAAGGGCAGCAATTTAAGGGGAGAGGCTAAGTTGATTACATGGGCCCCAGTGCTAAGCTGGTGCTTATTTTATCAACCCCAAAAGGATTGAAGGCAAAATGGACCTCAGCGGAATTTGAACTTAGAATGTAAGGACAGCCTGGCATGCTAACAATTCTGCCAGTTCACCACCTTAAATAATAATAATAATAATAATCCTTTCTGCTATAGGCTCAAGGCCTTTAAATAATAATGATGATGATGATGATGACAATTTCTTCTTAATATTAATAATTATTAAATAGAGGGATGTGGGTTATATTAGCATTAAGCCACATTTAATGTTCCATTTTTCTGACGAAATCTGAAAAAAAGAAACTTGAGGAGCTACAATTCAATTACGGAGAGAACATGGGTCCATTCCCACAGCTAAGTTACAGTTACTAAACTTAAAGATATTAACAGAAATTTGCTTGATATATAATATATAGCAATTCTTCTTTCTCCATTCCTCCATAAAAAAAATAGTAATGATAATAAGTATAACATTTTTAAATGACCTTCAGGTAATTTGATGGTTAGCCACATATGAAATAAAATCAAAGAATTTGATTAAAATTTTCCGCAAATATGATATCAGAAGTACAACTGAAGGTCATACATCAAACAAAACATCGTCCTTCGAACAATGTAATTTGTACAAATTTGGTACATTTGATCAATTCTATTGTCCACAGAAGAAGTCTTAAGTGTAATGAGAGACCGTGACAATAGTGGGGGAATAATGGAGAAAAACAAAATGAACAAAGATCATCAAGGAATGCTTTGGTAAAGAAATAAATAAATGACAGAAATAAAAGACTGGAAAAAAAAAAAGTTTGAGAAGAAATAGAGATGAAAGCATGAAAGTATAAACAAGAATAACTGTTAGAAATCGAAAGAAAAATAAGTGAATAAAATAAAACACAAATACATACAAAGACAAAATGAGAATAAGATTATATTTTAAAAAATGGCGGGGGGGGGGGGGGATGAAAATACAAATGCATGTCAGTAATGAAACCAAAGAAGAATGGAGAAACAATAAAAACTTGCACAATGCCACAACATTAAAATTTAACAAGACATGGAGAGAGAGAGAGAGAGAGAGAGAGAGAAAAGGATCAAAAGTGAAATGAAAGAGAGACAGGCAAGAATGGAAGAGAAAGGAGAGCAAGCAGGGGAATAAGAGAGAGTGGGGGGGAGGAGAAGAAGAGGTTGGATTCGAAGTGAATGTTTGCAGTGAGGAAAAGATTCAAGGCATCTATTTTGTTCCGCAAAGAAAGAACTTTTGTGAACTGGAAATCAGAGATTATTTAATATCAAGTGATTCTCATAAGTACGGGTAATTTTGCTGAAGATCATAATAGCAACATAATTATCTATATATGTGTGTGTGTGTGTGTGTGTGTGTGTGTATGGATATGTATGTATGCATGCATATATATATATATATATATATATATATATATATATATGTCAGTAAATAGTGGGGTTGTGTTAACCGCACGTGGAGAAATAATAGGAAAATGAAAAATAATAATAAGGCAGAATGCTAAACTGGAAGCATATTTTAATAAAGATTTCTCTAACCGGCTTTCATTGCGAAGCAAATTTTCAAGAAGAGGGAGAATGAAAATGTTTTTAACAAAGAAGTACAAAATGAAGAAAATAATATATAAAAAAAAATAATATATAAAAAAATAAATATACCAATACATTATATTGTCTTTGAGCTTTTGAAGTTCAATGGTAGTTCATGTATATAATGGTTGGAAAAATAAGGATGCATGAGAATTGAGAGTTGTGTTAGGTTTAAAAAAAGGGTTAAAAGTTTGTGTTAAGCAGGAAGTGTGGTGTCAAAACAGGAAGTGTGTGTAAGGGGAGACAAATGTTTTTAGTTGGAGTTATGAAATCTTTTTCAACATAAACTTCCTGTTGAAAAAGAGTTCATAACTCCAACTAAAAACATTTGTCTCCCCTTACACACACTTCCTGCTTTGACACCACACTTCCTGCTTAACACAAACTTTTAACTCTTTTTTTTAAACCTAACACAAGTCTCAATTCTCATGCATCCTTATTTTTCCAACCATTATATACATGAATTACCATTGAACTTCAAAAGCTCAAAGACAATATAATGTATTGGTATATTTATTTTTTTATATATTATTTTTTTTATATATTATTTTCTTCATTTTGTACTTCTTTGTAAAAAACATTTTCATTCTCCCTCTTCTTGAAAATTTGCTTCACAATGAAAGCCGGTTAGCGAAATCTTTATTAAAATATGCTTCCAGTTTAGCATTCTGCCTTATTATTATTTTTCATTTTCCTATATATATATATATATATATATATATATATATATATATGTATGTATGTACATATATATATGTACATGTTTGTATTATTTCCTCTAACTTACATCTTAAGGAAATTTCAAGAAATACCACAACACAACTAGTTGCTGGTTAGAAACAGAGGAAAGATAAAAGCTAATAACCAACTAACGATGTACCACTGTATTGATCAAAGAAGTGAAATCACCTTGCTGCTATGCAATTATTAGAAAAGAGCAATCACCCCCCTTTCAATAACTGACAAATGGTAGCAAAAAAGAAAAAAAAATACCAGCAACTGACTTTGAGAAGGACACCAAGATACATTTTTACTTGCTGTTTTTGTAATGCAAGACTCTTGGTTAAATGGAAATGTTTGGAATTAAAGATAACCGTTGGTTGTTGTTGTGTTTAGTTACATGATAACTTTGATCAAATAGGCCTATGATCAAAGACATTCCAACCATGACTATATCTTAAGATTTTCAGATGCCATACGAGGGAGTTTGGTAGCTATTTCTAGTATGTCACACAACCAGATAGGCTTGTGTCTTGCTGCTGATGCTAGCAAAGATCAAGCAGTGAATGTGAAGGTGGATCAGTAGATCTTAAGAAATTTTCTTCCTATGCTAAGGAAAATACAACATGTAGAATGCCAGATATCAAACCAAGAGGCAGTGAGTTCAAATCGTATCTCTGATACTACACTGAACCCTTGTACACATTAAATAGTTCAATCCACCTAGCCAAAAGTAGAGACCATAGCACAATTAACTGTTCTAACCAGTAGCAACACTGTACAACTTAGCTTCAGTCTTGCTGATGTCATCTGGAAGAAACTGGGGCTAATCATCATCATCATCATCATTTAATATCTCTTTTCCATGCTGGAATGGCTTGAACAGTTACACTGAAAAACTGTTAAACCGAGGATCTGCACCAGGTTCCGATCTGATTTGGCAAGGTTTCTATGGTTGGATGCCCTTCCTAATGCCAACCACTCCGAGAGTGTAGTAGGCATTTTTTACGTACCACCAGCATGGGTGCTGTTGACCTGACACTGGCATCGGTCACGACTAACTATACTTTAATAAGATATAAAATCCCCAATCTTCATTTACACCAAACCCATAGCCATGAAGCATAGTGTGGTTATTCTGAGAGAGGTATTTTGCCTAACTCAGTAACTGACAGAACAATGTTAGCTGCAGCATTCAAACTAGACACTTGAATGTATCGTCCAGCAATTTAACTACTCAATCAGAGGAAAATTAATGTTCATTTTTGTGTTTTGTACCATAATATTAGCTTTCTGATGGAAACTGTCCAAAAACTCTTCAATTATTAATAGGTCTCACAGTTACCAAGACTATCTGCAGAGATGGAAATAATTTTGTCTTATTTTTCGCTGGTTTTTCCCATTTAAACATAACAATTATTACGTTTCCGGATTAAAAAACAAATTAAGAAATACATTCATTTGTGGTTCTAAAAATTTAAAAAAAAAAAAAAAAAAAACATAATAGTAAAATAAATAAATAAAAACTGGGGGAAAATCTATTTAACTGTCTTTTTAAACAATCAACCATTTCATGGGGGGGGGGGGGAGAATTTTTGTTTTTAACTTCAGCTATATCTTCACTTCAATAAAATAAATATATTTCTCACTGACCCTCAACCAGCCCAAGATAATTACAAAAAAAAACAAAAACAAACCTAATTGAGCCATTTATATGTCTGTGCTGTTGCTTAGCAAGAATGTAAGAGCCAACGCTATGATATTATGATTTTTAATAATTCTAACTATTCCTATGAAACATGATTATTAATAATTCTAAGCAGAATAAAAATAATTACATCGTAAATAGAATTAAAAGAATTGTAATTATTGTAATTAGAATTAATAATAATTATAATAATTTTAAGTAGAATAATTAATAATTATATAATAATTTTCAGCATCATCTTCCCATGGGAATATCTTTCTGACACACCTTCAAGTTTCTAATATTCATAGATATCCTTCACACACAGACATTTCAAACTCAACGCCATTACCACTTCTCTGTACTTCACTCTCTAAATCATAAATAATACAGGTTGCAGATTAGAGATAGGCTTTCTTTAACTTTATTACTGCTATCTATGCATCTGCCTATCATGTAGAAGCCACCAATTTACACCGAATCTTATCTAGGAGAAAGTCTGATGCAGCCTGGTGTTGTTGAAATCTAAAGAAAAAGCAGGGTTGGAAATGATATCAGATTCTTATTTCATGTTACGTGAGGATAACAAAAATAACAGCTGAGATTTCTAGTGGCGCTCAACAGTGACAGATGAGGGTGTTGCATAATCAATTATCTTTTGAGGCATGTTATAATAGGTGTCACGTTTGTGTCAATGACCAAGGGCTAAAGAAGACGAAAGGGTAAGGTAGAGTGTAAATGCAATTTCTGTCACCACTAGCTCTGCTCGTGAGTAATTAAGAAAGTTTAATTATTCAAACCCTAATTATTACACATTTTCAGTCACCAGAAGCAGCTGCTGAGATCTACCACCACCACTACTACCACCACCACTACTACCACCACCACCACAAACACTAACATGGTAAACAACAGCAAATAAGATTAACGAATAAAAATTAATACAAAATACATTAACATAATTTGAAAACCCGCATAGCATGACTTAATTTCCATGCTGCTAGTTAAGAGGGCAAAAGTAGATCTGTTTTAGTAGCTGATACCCATTTATTATTGGTTAATCAGATACACCTCTCTGTCCTTTTCATTCACTGCCTTTGTCCTAATTCAGGGAAACCCTAACCACCTAAGTTCACAGTGACACTCCGATCACATGACCATACCATCTTCATTCCTCCCACAAACTCTTTTATTCAATAAACTAATTCACAATCAATTTTCCTCACTGGAATCAACTACACAATTTGTTCTCTATTTTCTTTCTCTGTATGTTTTACAAGGTCATATATCTTAACCTACACCAGAGGTTCTCAATATGGATGGTACTGCCCCTAAAGAGGTGCTGGGCATGTCGAAGGGGGCATTAGACTTTACGGGGGAAGTGAGGTGGCGGTGAGGTAACATAATTAACATACTAAATTTTATATTATACATGATAAAACTAGTAATGGGTATTAAAATAAAATGAGATCTCATCAGGTACAGGGAAGTCATTAGCTTACAATGTATAAAGTAAATTTACAACTTTTGTCTTAATTAGATTTTTATCATTTCACTGTTCAAAGCTTATACGATCCATTTTTCAAGTAAAATTTATAAACTATCATTCAATGTTAAGTTAGTTTAGTCATGAGACCTCACTTGCTACTTAGGTGAGCACTAGACATATCAACTACTGGAATGGGGGGGGGGGGACTTACAAAAATAAAAAGGCTAAGAATCGCCAATCTACACTAATGCTAGCTAATTGTCTTTGAGAACATATAAAAATTTATCACTTCATTAATAATCCAAGTTCCTAAATACATAATAAGGCTGGTCGTGTTGCAAATTAAGCAATCTTGTGACAGTCTTTGAAATTACTGGGTCACATATTTCTGTAAATTTACAGATTTGAATGATATCTAGATATATGCATTTCAGTGATAGATTTATGTCTGTCCCTGCTTTTTTTAACACAGAAATATAAACTAAAGTGTTTTGGCTAAGTGTTCATTAAGACAGATTTAAAACCACGCTCTACAGCCCAAGCAGCTCATTATAATGACATTATTATTCCTTTGTTTTATATATTTAATCCCCAGCGAGGTTCAAAGCTTATATATATATATAGAGAGAGAGAGAGAGACAGAGAGAGAGACAGAGAGAGAGACAGAGAGAGAGACAGAGAGAGAGACAGAGAGAGAGACAGAGAGCAGGAACAACAGATGGTGGTTTTTGAGTCTTTCTTCAAAACTAGGCATCTTTCTATATAAAAGGATCAGATGTTTTTTTTATAAAAGGAATAACAAATTAAACAACTGTTATTGGAGTGATAGAAACAGTACAGCACTGGGTTAAATGCCTCAACATATTTAACTATGAATCTCTCTGTTCTGTGTTCAAATCCCACAGGGGTTGGGTTTGTCTTTCATCTGCCTAATGTCAATAAAATAAATTCTACCTTATATACCTATATTGATTCAACCAAATATATCCAACCTCGTAGCCCTATGATAATATATAAGGTGGGATCAATAGGCTATAAGACAACCAGCTGGGAGGTAGGAAACGGCTATTCCTATCTTATCTGTGATGTTACAGAGCTTCCACTTAACTGTTAAGTTGTGAACAGGTATCACATGGTAGATTGACGCATTGCTGGAAGAAGCAGACACGTTGCAAAATTAATATGATAATGAGTTCAGAAATGTTGTCAACTGACAGAAATTCTAAGAGCATCAAATGACTACCTTGTGAATAATTACGTGTTTGGGTTCTTTTCATTTTGAGTTCAACTCAGGCCAGTTTCTTTCTGTGTTGATAAAATAAAGTGCCAGTCAAGTATCGGAGTTGATTCTTCTCCCACATACCAGCCTGTTTCTACCTAGTTATTGTCATTCAAATGAGGATGCCAGCTAGTCCAAAGCCTGAGTGGAAGGCAGGGAGAGTCTGAACAAGGAGCTAGCAACCTTTTCTCATAAAGACCATCCAAGGAATCTAAAGAAAGCATTTGTAGTTGAGAGACAGCCAGGGAAAATGGGCTGGATTTGCGTATAATGCAATATGGAACATACTTAGAACTGGAGACCAAATTCAGATCCTTCTAGCAGATTTTGGTCAAGAAAAAGACAAAAAAAAAACAGTCCTAATCTTCCCTTTATTCACAATACCACTTCAGAGTAAGGGGGAAAAATGAATTAATACAGAACATTATTACATTCTGACTATGGTAAAAGTATTAAAAGTGCCTTGTTATTGGGTTGCCTCTGCCTCACCAACAGCGCCACACTGTAGCAGAGTAAGAATATGCAAGCAAGTAGTCAGTTTACAAAAATACAGCTTCAGAGGGAAGAGCTTAAAGATCATTCCTACATTTCTTTACTTTTACTACCACTACTAGTAGTAAAAACAAATAAGGATTAAACTGAAGAATTACTCAATAGTTTTAGTTTTAGTACAGTTCATGTTTATTAAACTTTTACCAGAAAGGGGTGGTAGTGACTTTGAAATTTTGGTCTACTAGCTTTCACTGAACTGTTCAACAAAGGCTAATGGCAAAAACTGCAAAGTCATAGTAACACCCTTTTTATATATATATATATATATATATATATATATATATATATATATATATATATATATATATATATATATTGTTAAACAGGATAGCAAACATTAAGGCAAGGCAAACATCTCAAGTTGTATACAATATTATGATAGGAAGAAATTCAAAATTCATAACTGCCTAGCGTACCTAACCATTTAGATCACCTGTGAACTAACCACCACCCCTTACTTTGTATATATATATATATATATATATATATATATATATATATATATATACATACATACACACACACAAACACACACACACACACACACTTGGATTAGATACATTACAGATGTATAGCACTCTACCCACAATCTGGAACGAGACTAAAAAACAAAATACAATACAAATTTCGTATCATTTAAAACTAAACATGGGCTTTTGGCTTCGCTTGTGTCCCTGTTGGTCAACCCCTCCTCTCTCACTCTCTCTCTCTTAAAAAGCTGAATTTCTGTTTAGGAAAAAAAAAAACCCAGTAAAATGAAGCTATAGGGAATTGCCTCAAGAGTCTATGAGTCAGCATGCCTTCAATGTTCAGAGCTAATTAAGGTAAAAGTGTTTAATAATTCCAATTAACTAACACTACAGCAATACTCCTGTTAGCCTTACGCCTACCTTATTATACAAACATACAAAGATGCATGCGTGCGTGCATGCATGCACACCCACACACACAGAGTTTCAAATAATAACAACATCACTTCATTACAAATAGTCCAAATACAAGCTTAAATTTACTTTGGCAATTGAGTTTAGAAAGCTAACTAAAAACCAAATTGTTTTGTATGCTTGTATGCCTGCATGTGCCAGGTTGTGTGTGCTCAAGTATGCCTGGGTGTATGTGCGTAAAAACATAACAAAAAAAAAACAAGAGTAAAGAAAAAGAAATCAACTATGGCTTGTTTAAATTCTCAATCATGAAATTCAGTCTGATCACCATCCATGATTAAACAGGCAAGCAGTTTGTATAAAGAAAGGAGAACTGCAAATTTACACAACTCTCGGATTCTGAAGCTTCAGGGTGCAAAACAAGCATCCCAGCATCATGAAACTATTTCGGAAAATAAATTACAAATAACAATAATAATAATAATAATAATAATAATAATAATAATAATAATAATAATAAAACAAATTGAAAATGGAAAAAAAAAAAAAAACAGAAAAGGAGACTTTAAAATAAATAAAATTTTAGGGTTTTATTTTTTTATTTTGCTAGTTTGTTTTCCACTTATTTATTTTTCCTTCTTTTTTGATTGGTTTTTGAATTTATTAATTGCTGGTTAACTTTCCAAATTATACTAATTGTAAGTGAAAACGAGAAATGGAAGAAGACAAGGAAAAGGGAGAAGAAAGAGAAGATGAAGAAGGAGACGAGTTTTTGAAAGGATACCAATAGACAAGTTTTTAGCAAATCAGCAATAGGGTGAATGCATGCTGATCTAATTATATTACCATATTACGAGCATTATATATTCATCTTTTTAGCCTATTAAGTAAATTTGCAATGCTAAATACAAACAGGCGGGAGTCAGATTATTATCAGAGAATAACCATCACCCCCAACACCACCATCACCACCACCACTAGTACCATCAACTATTGTTATTCTTGTCATTTTCCTCCATCTTTACAAAGATATATATTTCCAGTACTGGCTGTTTTACTTCTTTGATTTGCTTCTTTGTTTATTTGCTTTTTTTTCTTTCTTTCTTTCTTTCTTCTATTTCGTGTTATTTTTATTTTTGTATTTATATTTTTGTTTTGATTTCTTCGAGTACAAATAACATGAGATTTATGAAATTCATTTTAGACATCACAACAGTTAACTTGGAAAGAAGTGAGAATGAAATCAGATAAATTTCCAGATATTTTTCTCAAAAGTAAGAAAGCAGAAGTGTAGTGAACATTAATCTACGTAATCTTTTACACTGAAAGATTAGATAAATATAATAGATAGGAGCAGCGCAGATAGCAACAGCAACAACAAACTACTAACATGATATCATTTGGTTAGCAATGAATGTACGTATCATTGTTATACAAACTGAAGTTATGGAAAATCATACATACACACACAAATTCATATATCTCTGTGTGCGTATGCATATATATATATATATATATATATATATATATATATATATATACATATATACATACACACACACACACTAAATCATACATTAAGTACTGACACACATATCTTGAGAGAAATACATTAAATCTTAGCACCTTTTTGCAGCAACAAGGAATGCAAAAGACCTATTAACAGCCTTTACAGGAAAATAAAACAAACTATGATATCTTCTCATAAGACAAATTTCAGAGAAATCTATGTGAAATCAGAATAAGATTGCTAGTAGTTGATTTGAAAACATAAATTGGTTTACTACAGGAACTTGAAACGTAATTTAAGATTTAGCAGTATCTCTAACAGAATACTAAACCGAAAATAGAATTAGAATAGCTGAATGCTGTTTAGAACCTAAAAAGTAATGCAAAAATACAACTGTAATGTGATTTAAGTTTTAGTTTATCTCTATAGAATAGAAAAGGACATTCAAAAAACTGACGATAAGAAGTTGGATAGGATTAAGGAGGTTTGTACACGAAAGTAAAATTGTACAAAAGATTAGTGAAGTGGAGAGACTATGAGAACCGAAATATCAACAGCGAAGGAATGAATAATATAACAAGTAAGGTGATGAAAGAAACAAGGAACAGCGTAGAAAGAGTTGTTCGTATAAACTAGAAACAAAATCAAAATTGTGATGAAGATATATAGAAATAAATAGGATTAGTTGGACTTCATCAAATTATACAAAAGTACTCTGAATTGAAAACTAAAATGGCTTTAGAAGATCTTCTAAACCAATCAATTTTAACTAAGTTGAAAGGTAGAAAAAAATAAAAAAATTTGTTGTTGAAATATTTGTACTGAAATAAAAAAAAATTTATAAAAAAAAAAAATATGCGTAGGCATGGCTGTGTGGAAAGAAGCTTGCTTCCCAACCACATGGTTCCAGGTTCAGTCCCACTGCATGGCACCTTGGGCAAGTGTCTTTTACTATAGCCTCAGGCCAACCAAGACCTTGTGAGTGGATTTGGTAGACAGAAACTGAAAGAAGCCCATTGTATATGTGTGTGTGTATATATATATATATATATATATATATATATATATGTGTGTGTGTGTGTGTGTGTGTGTGTGTGTATGTATTTGTGTGTCTGTGTTTGTCCCCCAACCATCACCTCACAACCGATGGTGTGTTTACGTCCCCATAACTTAGTGGTTCAGCCTAAGAGACTGATAGATAAGTACTAGGCTGACAAAGAAAAAGTCCTGGGGCTGATTTATTCGACTAAAGGCAGTGCTACAACATGGCCACAGTCAAATGACTGAAACAAGTAAAAGAATAAATGAATATAGCTTAGAACTAGTTAAAGTACTTTTGCCATAACTCTAGATGCATTGTCATTATTTTCATTTTACTCCTTAGAGACACCAGCAGCTGTTAGGTTAAAGTGAAGATGCCTCAGGCTGACCAATGCCTTGTGAGGAAATTTGATAGGTGGAAACTGAGTGGAAGCTTCTCATATATATTCATTTATTCATTTCAGTCATTTGATTGCGGCAATGCTGGAGCACCGCCTATAGTTGAACAAATCAACCACCAGGACTTATTCTTCACACAAGTCATCTATGAGGAAATTCTTCTTCCAGGACTACTTCTACAGTGGAAGGCCATCTTACATCCAAATACAAATAGACATGTTAAATATGACTACACACAAATATAATTTATATGCTTTTGCTTTTGTATGTGAAGCTTCATTTCATGCTTTATTAAAATAAGGGTGGCAGATGGGTATTTAACCCAGTAGCATTTAAATCAGTCATATCCAGTCCAACTATTCTACCTGTTTTATATTCAAAAATGGCCAAATCTGGCCTCTTACACCTACCCTACAAAGTCATTCTAAACATAGACAAATACTTGGTCAAAATCGTGGAGCTACATGATAATGCATAATTCAAAACAAATTGGATAAATAAGCATTACATTTGACAGGGTACTCTGAATGCAAAAGGATTAAGACGGGGTTCTGTGAATTTTGGTTGAAGGGTCAGCAATATTGTGGAGTCTGCTCTATCATTCTTGGTGATCTTTGAAATAATCAATTCCAGACACAAGAAAGCAGTGCATTCAGATGTACTTTCAATTTCTTGGATAAAATTTTGGTCTAATTTCTTAGCTGTTTCAGAAAGCAGTTCTATAGGATATAATTTTTTTGAATTCTAATCTGTTATAATGTGTTCAAATTTGTAATATAGATATATATAAATACATACATATATATATACACATACACACGCACACACGCGATGCTAGCATGTGTAATGGAAATAAAATTATCTCAATCTACACAAGAAAATAAACTGGGAATAAAATAATGAATTATTATTACAATTATTATTATTATCAATTATTAATATTATTATTATTATTGCTATTCAGGGAGAAGTCAGTAGATTGAACTTATTGGAAAGCATCCAAATGAAATTAAATGACAAAAGATAGAGATTTTCATATTCTATAAGGACAAAAAATATATGCTCTAAACCATGTGGTTGTTGCTGTCTACCAATGAATCAACTTTGATTCAGTGGTTCCAATAATGGCCATCTCATCTTTTTCCCCCTACCGCCTACCTTTCCCACATAATGTACCCTAGATTATATTATTCAAATGCCCTCTTTTTAGTAATTTCTAAAACAGGACAGTGTGGTTTGCGAGAGATTTGGTTGCTAGTGGTTTAGTTATGAGGCGAAGATTATTCAATGTACAAAAGAGACCATTAATGAGAGACGGAATAGGAGAGGGGCGAGAGAGTAGAGTAGAAATTGATGGGTAATTTGAACAACAAATAATAGGACAACATAAATAAGTTAGTACTAAAATGAAATCCAAGACAAAAAAAAAAAACATTCCACATTTAATATTAATTTTTAAAAAAAAAAGGAAAATTACTAGTGAGAAGTGGGTGGTTAACCTGGAGAAGGTTGGTGCAAAAGTTGACTAGCAATAGGAACGATGCATTTTACTAACAGAGATTCTACAGGGAGGAAGTTAAGTAAAATTGAAACTCCCACAAACCTGTACTTTCCGCATGACTCTTTTGCATTTGAAAAGAGGAGGGCCGAGAATTTCTGGCAGGTGTGGCTAAAAAACATATAAATCTACATAAAGCAACAGAAAATGCTGACTCTAAAACTAAGGTTTATCTCATTAGGAAAATAATTAGGAAGAGAGGGAAGTGGAGAAAGGAAATAGTACTGCACGCACATGGACAGGAGGAAGAGAGAGTAAGAAGAGGGAGAGGAGGGAGAGGAAATAATCAACAGCTTAAACAGTTATTGGTTATTAGGAAAAACCTATGTACATACACACAAGCGCGCGTGTATGCACGTGTGTGTATGCACGTGCGTGCAGGTGTGCAATGTATGTAAGAGTATCATTTGCATACATAGGTAACAATGCTCTATCTACTGGTAATTTTTTTTTCTAAATACTTAACTAATTAATGAAATAAGATATTCAGGATATCTCGAGATTGAAATTTTCCATTGTTGAGGCGCTGGTTGCCATTGTTGTCGTATTTCATTTATTTAGTGATTTATTCAATTATTTTTGTTATAATTTGAGATGAATGGAAAGATAATCAACAACAGGCAGCGATTCCTCTGTAATTCAGGGATCATTTTCAACAACAACAAGTATTAATCTAATTTATGGATCATTTTATATAATCATTTTTACCATCGACAGTAATGCAGAGACACTGTTGTTAGGGAATCATTGTAGTATCTTCTTACATTCATCCTCATTTTTCCCTTCAAATTACATTGATTAAAAGTGAACTGAAATCTGAGAAGACAGCTTGGGAAGTAGGGAACCATTTATTATAAAGAAATACTGGAAATGATATAAGAAAGTTCAGAAAATGTATTATTTCATCTTTGCAAAAATGAAACAAAGAACTTTCTTTTTTTTTTTTTTTCTTTTATTTTATTCATTTATTTTTCTCCCCAAAATGAAAAATTTTGCTCATGTTCACTTTTGAGATTTAATAATAAACAATAAATAAATATGGATATAAATAAAATTAAGCCAGAATGAAGTTGCAAAGGAATCATAAAAATGGCCAAAAGAAAGTATGAAGAAATTTATTCTTCCCAAAATTATAAATTGAAGCTTTGTTTATTGTTTTTCTTTCCTCTTCTTTTTTGTAAGAAAAAATGATAACAAAATGAAGACAAGCAAATTGAAATAGACAGGAGTGGAAGGGTAGATGGTGTGATATAAATTTGAAAGAATTTCTATGAATTTCTGTGGGTGAGGGGCAGTAGTTGAAGACATATAACATTTTAATGTGGCAAATTTAGAGGATAGAGAAGTTAATTTAATAGCAGTTCTATAACCCTAGTAGTTGAGTGCCTTTGGGATAAGCATCTTAACTAGGTGATGTTTAAGTGAACCTCCTGAAAAAAGACATAAAATGGTGAATAATCTTCAACAGAGCATTGGAAGATATTTGCTTCAGTATATATTTTGGTGGGAAGGAGAGAGGAAATAGCTTATTGAATTAGGAAAGAAATTTGAGTGAATCGATAAAGACGGTGGAAGTCAAAAGGCATTTTTGGTAACTGTAATGGTAGAAGGATGCAAATTAAGGAGAGAAAACATTGCAAATGAGAAAATATGCACAGGTCAGACAACAGATCAAATATTTTTCTATCTGTCTAAGTACACATACATCATATACGCACAGAAATACACACAACAATGGGGGAAGAGAAATCAAGCATGAGAGCTAACACAAACCGAATGCTGAGTAAATGTAGAACAAATATACATTTCATACATACACACACTGATACACACAGCTACATACATTCATACACCTGCAATACACACACACACACGCACACACACACACACACACAAGAACTAGCACAAGCTTAATGCCAAACGTAAGTAGAACAAACATACATTTCATACACACTCAGACATACAGCTACATACATTTATATAACTGCAATACACACATAAACACATGTTCGCACGTGCGCGCACACACACACACACACACACACACACACACACACACACAGAAACAGGCACCTGTAATGAAGAGATAACATTTCAAGAATGTACTTCAAGCATTCAGACAAACGTGTGTGTACACAGTTTTAAGTTAAATAAAACATGTGAAAAAGAATATGTTAAACAAACACACACACAAAAACATGCATGAACTTACCACATGTATATTATACACACACATACACAATATTACACACACACACATAAATATATATATATATATATATATATATATATATATATATATACACACACACACACACAGCAACCAAAAGCTGGAATGATAAAGAAGAAACAGCACTTTCTACATTGTGCAACCACTCTGAAGGAAAAGCAACGCTCAAAACAGTGCATATATCACAAAGAAAAGAAAGTGCATAAATTGCATTAGCAAGTCGTTCAAGTTTGGCCACACAAATGCACAACAAATATCAAACAAGCATACACAAATTAACAGATAATACACACACACACACACATACAGACACACACACACACACTCGCAAAACACTCTTAATATGAAAGAGAAATTAAATCTAATTTTGAAGAGTAAAACAATAATAATAATAATAATAATAATAATAAATAAATGAATAAATAAATAATATAACAACACTAAGAAGTGAAGCGTGCAAATTTGCTTGTAAAAGCAAGTAGCTGAATCAATGTTTTTTGTTTATTCAATGTCTTTATTACGTTATTGTTGTCATTATTATTATTATTATTATTCAGTCAGTGAGATGGCAAAATTGTCAGCACGTCAGACACAATGCTTAGCTGAATATTTCTTCCAGCTCTTTACACTCTGAGGTTCAAATACCACCGAGGTCAGCTTTGCCTTTCATCCATCCAGTGTCGGTAAATTAGGTACCAGTTAAGCGCTGGGGGTCGATATAATCGACTGCCCCACCACCACCACCACTAAAAATTGCTGGTCTTATATCAAAATTTGAAAATCCACCATTTATCAATTATTATTATCATCATCATCATTATCAACATCAACATCATTATCAACAACAAGGTGGCAAGTTGGCAGAAGCGTTAGCATACTTAGCAGCATTTCTTTAGATTCTAAGTTCAAACACTGCTGAGGTCAGTTTTGACTTTCATCCTTTTAAGGGGGTCAATAAAATAAGTAGAAGTTTAGCAAAGAAGTCAATTACAATGACTGCCCCTTATCCCTAATACAGCTGACCTTGTGCAAAAATTTGAAATTATGATTGTTATCATTACTATAATAATAATTATTACTATTATTATTATTATTATTAATGTGGTGAGCTGGCAGAACCATTAGCATGCCAGACAAAATGCTTAGTGGCATTTCATCTTGCTTTCCATTCTAAGTTCAAATACTGCCAAGGTCAACTTTGCCATTCATCCGTTTGGTGTTGATGTAATCAAACTTGCTTCTTCCCTCAAAAACTGCTGGCTCTGTACCAAAAATTATTATTATTATTATTATTAAGGCAGTGAGCTGGCAGGAATCATTAGCATGTTGGATGAAATGCTAAGCGGTATTTCACCCATCATTACGTTCTGAGTTCAAATTCTGCCGAGGTCGACTTAGCTTTTCATCCTTTCAGGGTCGACAAAATAAGCACCAGATGAACACTGGGGTTGCTGTAATCAACTGATCCACACCTTTCCTCCAAGCTGCCCTTGTGGCAAAAATTTGAAATTATTATTACTATTATTATTATTATTATTATTATTTCCATCCGTCACAACGATGGTAGCAAAAGGGCACCACTTACTTAGGGAAGGTGAATTTTAAAAACATGTCTTACCTTCATGTATAACCATTGATGACAAAGTTTCTAAAGTGTCAGGATTATAGTTGCTTGGTCTGAAATGGTTAAAGAGAAAAAGAGAGAGATCATGAGATTTTTTAAAATTAATAAATAAAATAAAACAGAACATAAAAAACAGAACTTTCAATATATATATTTCAGATACAGGATCGAAAATTGAAGAGAAAAAAAAATTACGAATTTTTCCTTTGTGCTTACACACAAACGGTGAGGACTATAATTATTTATATACAATATTGCCAAATATATATATAGAAAGAAGAAACAAAATAATAACAGAAATATATTTCTTTAAAATGAGAATCGAAACAATATCTATCTATCCATATGAAAGTAAACAACGAGTATCAAGGAATATAGGAATATTAACAAACTTGTTGGACTCAAATAACACACTTTGATTCTTTTGGGGGGGGGGGGGGGGGGTTGTGTTTTCATTCTTCTCTCCAGCAAAAATAAGTAACATGTGTGAACTCCATCAAACTGAAATAATTCCGAAATATACAAACCAAGAACTTCACAAAAATGACCGCTAATACTGAAAGAAAAAAGTGTGTGCATGTGCGTCCACACACAAAGAGGAGTGAATGATAGCAATAGTGATATCGTGTGTGTGTGTGTGTGTGTGTGTGTGTGTGTGTGTGTGTAAATGAAATCTCGTAGCTAATGGAGCGAAAATGAAATACAGCTAAGCAGATGATTGCCAAAATAAAAGCGTTTAAGCAATGAATATTTCATTTGATGGTAGAACTTTTCATCTGGAATGGTCTAGTCTTGGCCTGTCTCATTTGATTCTAGACTAGGTTAGAACCATGATTAGATAATTTGATTGAATGCAACACAAATAAGACAATAACTTTGGTGCTAGATTTATAAAGACACTGCTAAAAAAAAAAAAATAATAATAATAATAAAAATACAAAAATGTGTGTGTTTAATTTTTACCATAGTGAGATGGTATGTAGCATTTTGGAGGGTGGGGCCTTTTTATCACCAAAGTTTAATTAATAAAATAACTATATAACATGTTATTTTGAATTAATTTAAAACAGTTGTGATTTGTTGATTTTGATTTGGTTTTAAACTGGGCATTAAATTAATGCTGAGAATAATAGAAATCAAGAAGGGACTGTTATCAACATTGTTGTAATGCCCACTTTTCCAGACTTGCATGGGTTTGACAAAACTTTGATGAAGCAGGTGTTTTTTTTTTTTTTTTTTACTACAACAGGATGTTATTCTTGTCACCAATATCTCACCTGTTTCCAGGCAAATAATATTTCTTCTAGACTATCAAACAATAAACGACCTGGACATGGTTTTCTCAGAGAATTGTAAACAAATGAACCATTTCTATGACTGGTGACTTTTGCTTACAATTACTGCACACATGTCAACACCAGGGGAATACATGCTCCCTCATTCATGCAGGCAGATGTGTGTGGGTACACACACACACACAGGACTTCTAATGCTCCTCTATCAAATTTCACTCACAAAACAATGGCCTGTCTGCAACTATAGTTGAAAGCACCTGGACAGTGTCCAAGCAACTGGGACTGAGCTCTAAGCCACATGGTTGCAAAACAAGGTTTTTAATCACACGATTGTGTCTAGAGTCATAAGCGTGTACAAAAGTGTGAAAGAAAAAACATATGAATAAAATGAAAAATCTGAATATATAAACTTTTAAATATTTGATTGCCAGACATTAAGCTTGTGATAAGCATTTCAAGCTTATTTCTTGCGTGTCCAGAAGATTTTAAATAAAACCCACAGTGCTTGAAGTCACTAACTACCTTGGGCTATGTGCCATTTTTAAACAATTTGAATCATGTGAGGTCAATTAACAAACTATACTAGAATGAAGAAAGCATTTAAAATAAAGAAAAATATATAAATAACTGGTGTACACTTGTGAATAAATGAAAATTCAACATCATCATAGTAACAGCAGCCATTCTTAATAGAAAATCTTCTGTAAGTATTTACCCAGAAGCAAAGAATAACTATCAGGCTTATATTTATTATGCCACAGGTAGTAATGTTATCTGTATTTATATATGAAAATTTACATCCAATTGAAAACTTAAAGCCTACATTGCGACTGAGTCCCTAACCTTTAAACCATGTAAACAGTACAGCAAGTTTCAAGTAAACTACTAAAGTATATTATACAATAGACCCATGACATTTATTCTGTAAACCTTGAAAAGATCTAAGATGTTGTTGATCGAGGTGGAATTTGAACTTGCTATTCACATTCTCCATCGGTATTGTACCACAGTACAAGATCAATTATCCATTTTATCTGAGATTAACTGAAATAAATTGGATTCAATTCTTATGTTGTTCAGCATGCAACATATACTACACTGTGGTGAGTTATTAGAATTAAAATATAGAAATTCCGTGATGAAAAGATTTCTATAGAACAATCTTATGTAAGAGGTAGGTGAATGTGTTGAGATGTACACTATCAGCTGTATAAGCTTTATTTAAACATTTGAAAAATAGAGAAAGGACCAAATGTCTCTTTCTCAGAATGAGTTGTTTATAAACTTGCAAATCCATTATACAAGTATTACTACCTAACACAAATCTAGAGCAGAGACGGATTCAGAAAATTATTCACATTAAATTGAAAATTTATATTGAAACTCTAGTGAATGATGGAAATAATTTTTTTTTTCTTTTTCTCCCCGACAAAATAACATCTTACATATTAAGTTATGTTGACAGCCTACAGAATACTGTTACACAATCTTTGTAGCAGTAAAAGATTATTAACTCTATGGTTGGTATTAGAAATAGGAGTTAGCTAGTTAATCTGTATAATCTTTGCTTTAACAGAATGTTACACAAATCTATGCAATTTCATCTCAATCCTATTATACATTTGGGGCTGTGTTGACAGGTAAACCGAACTAATCTAGTAGGTTCAAAAGAACAGTGTTTTCATTGAGGGGTCATACTCTAAACAGAATGGAAATTGCATGAACCAAAACTTGCCTGAGGCACATTCCTCATGACCAAGTTCTCCAGAAGTTTCAAGTTAGGTCATGTTGAAACCATTCTGCTAGTGTGGCATCGACTGAGGCAACCACAACAACCAAATCAGGATCTAAACACAGGGATTATGAAATATTGGAATAAGTCTATATTTCGAAAACCTAAACAAAAATATTCAATAAGCACCATGCTTGTATCTTGACCAAATAAACGATTATAGAGATGAGAGCAGAGAGAAGAATGTTACAGTTAAACAAGTTTAAGGTTAGAGTACTTGTCAGTGAAACTATTAAATCTGAAAGAACCTCCAGTGATAATACTAAATTGAAAATTCAGACAGAAGACATAAATCTCCACTTTAATAACTCACTCAGATGTTGGGGGAGGGGACATTCATAATTAAATGGATTTTAATGTTATATTTCATTTAATCCCCATTAGTATAACATTTGCAATTAGTAAACCAACCAGGTTAGGCTTAACTTTTTGAATATGATGCTTTTATGTCAACCACAACACTAAATTAGCTTTTCCCTTTTTTTGTGCTTTACTTAGTTGTTCTGCTCGCTGACATTAATTACAAACTATCATATTTTCTTTTCAGCTTGCTGTGTGTGACAAATGTTGTAGCAGCAAACTTTCCTACACCTCAACACAACAACCTTAACTATGTCAGTGTTTGTTCTTTCGCTATTTTGTTATTATTTTGTTTTGCTTCTTTTTCTGTTTTTATTTATAGAGCAAATTCATTTCAATAACACTTTTATATATTTCTTCATATTCTTTCCATTTATAGAAATACTGTTTAGTGGAAATCTATTTTGTCTCATAAGAACGAACACATTTAAGCAATTTTATAATTAAAAACAAAAGAAGAAAAATCAACAAATTAAAAAATACTTTATCCTTTAAAAATAGGATTTGCATTAATAGGAAAAAGAAAGCTGTTTTAATTCTTGAACTCTGGACTAATACATAATTCATCTTAGAATTTTACTGGACACATGCAACAAATAAATTAATTACAGCTAAGTTTGAATTTGGAGATTAAAATAAAATAAAATGGAAAGGAAGGAAATTACAAATTTCAAATTGACTGAAATTATGCAAATTTTAACGGCAAGAAAGTGAGAGTGTTTTTGAATGCTGGAAAGTAGAGTAGTTATATGTACCAATGATTCATTTTTTGAATGGAATCAAACCTAGGTGGCCGGGGGGTGGGAATAATTTTGAGTTTGCATTCAGACAATGACAACAGAGGTTATAAGATTAGCTAAGCGATATAGCTGATGATGATAGTCAGGAAATGCCTATGGAGAACAAGGAGAAAGTAGGCAACTAACTTTCAAGGCCCAATAACAAAAGGATAAAGAAATATTCTTATTAAAACAATCATTGGATTGGATTGTTTGTGTTCAGTCCACTGCAGGATGAGGGCCTCAGTATGCTCTCCCCAACAACCATGGTCGAGTGTGTGGGCCATGAATCTGAGTTTGAGATCATATTGATTTGATGAGCCTACTTGGCCACACTGGCTTGACATGGCTTGACAAAGGAATGCAGCTTTTTTACTCATACCCAGGAGTAGTTAAGTCGATTACATCGACCCCAGGGCTCAACTGGTACTTATTTTATTGACCCTGAAAGGATGGAAAGCAAAGTCGACCTCAGCAGAATTTGAACTCAGAATGTAAAGAACATGAAATACTGCTAAGCATTTCACCAAGCATGCTAACAATTTGGCCAGCTCGGCACCTAAGAAAGCCATATTACAGTTAAAATTTTATGGATATAGAATGAACTGACAGCTTCTGTGTTTTATCTATGAAACAGCTGATGCATAACATTCTCTTAACAACAACAACAACAACAACAACAACAACAAGTAAAGAAAAGCAAGAGTGCATATACAAGAGAGGTTTCACCTTATTCTGTCCCAATCCTAAATATTAATGGAATATTGTCATGTAGTATAGTAACATAAGGTTCCCAATAACATTTTAGAGTTCGTAGCCAGAGGAAATGAATTCTAGTAATGGGTTTTTATGAGGGTCAACAATATCTCAAGAAATGGCACAAAATCAAATGTAAAAGCTAATAAAATCATCATTGTATCAATTTTGTATATTATTGGTTTTAGTTGGCAAGTGAAATAGAACAGAATATTTCAGACTCTTAGCAAAGACTGGTTACCAATTAACATGTATTTTCATAATATAACATCTCCAAAAAGCAAATGAAATAGGAGAGAAGTCAAGAAAACCAACATATTTATGCATGTTTCTCTTTAATTACATCTCCAAAAACCTTGATTGTTTAAGGTATTATATTATGCCTACAAAACTTGTCTTATAAATATCTTTAAAAAGTGTTCAGTTAATCTCCATAGTAACATATAAGAAGAGAAAAAAAAATAACTGTTAATCTAAAAGCTTTGAATAAAACTGCACAGAATTAATGTTTCAAATCTTGTACTCAGGATTCGTTCAAATTTTAGATTTCTACCTAGCAAAAATTTCTATTTTGCCTTGAAACAAAGAAATACCTCTGTAATTAATATATATGAATGTTATTTTGATTCATCTCTCTTATTTATAAATATCGAAATTACTCTAAAATCCACTAAAACGCAGGGAAATACTTATATTGAGGATAATTTATGTTCAGACTGTCTCAAAATAACAATAAATTGCTTAGATAAAAGGTTTCTGAACAAAGTGCATGCAGTTTTAAACCGAATTCCAACTGAATTCACTGCTGATAGTTCACTTAGCTCACTCGGTACATTTTTATTCTTAGAAATTTGTATCTTTTACTCGTTTCAGTCATTGGACAGCGGCCATGCGGTGAAGGCCTTTCAAGGATTTCGTCAAACAACCAACCCCAGTATTTATTCTAGTTGTCCCTCTTGCTGAACTGCTAAGTTACAGGGACATAAACAAACTAACACTGGTTGTCAAGCAGTGCTAGTGGGCAAACAGAAACACAAAGAAAAACACACACACACACACACATACACACACACACACACACACAATGGGCATCCACAGTTTATCTCTACCAAATTCATTCACAAGACATGTGACTTGAAACCCAAACCATGTGGTTTGCAAAGTGAGCTTTTTAATCACACAGCCAAATCTAGAATTTATTTTCTTGCAGAGTCTGGGGGAAGCGGTTGTGCTCATAACCTTTGCAGATCCACTGATGTCAGTGAGCTTGATGCCATTAATGTTCCGTTTAAGCTGTTGGGGGAAAGTAGCTAAAGGATTCCAGGGGACTCCATTAACCATTTCTTTCTGTGGGGAAAGAACTGGTTAATGCAGGGCCTGTGTAGAGGATTGGACAAAACAAAGGTAATAGGGGAGAGAGAGAGAGAGAGAGAGAGTCAGAGGTGAGTTAGTTGATAGCACTTTAGTGGTGGAGGTACAAGACACAAACTAGCTCCAACAAAAAGATGCCATTATAATAAAATCTACTTGATATGAAAAGATTTAACACTCAGAATTCTTGTTCTTTTGGGGTTACAATTTACCATTGTTTTAGCATCAGTAGTTCTTAAAACTTACAATGTACATAATAGGATTAAAAATAATGATAAGATAGATCTGCAGGAGAAATGGAAGAAGAAAATCTAAGATAACCATTTCTGTGCAAAGGTTACATGAGGCTTGGTAGCAAAGGGACGAGGAATATTTTGAATAGTTTATCAAATCACTAGTTTCCAAGAATTTAGGCTGCTCTGAGTAGTACTAACTAATGAAGGAACAAACCAGAAAAATATGAGCACAATCTTTATAACAAAATTAAAAAAAAAAAAATTAAGAACTGGGATGGCTGTGTGGTTAAGAAGCTTGCTTTGCAACTATGTGGCTTTAGGTTCAATCCCACTGCATGGTAACATGGGCATGTATCTTCTACTATAGCCCTGAGTGAATTCAGTAGACAGAAATAGTGTATGTGTCTGTGTGTGTGTGTGTGTGTGTGTGTTTGTGACTCCCTACCCCACCACCATTTGACAACTGGTGTTGGTTTGTTTACATTCCCATGACTTGGCAGTTTAGCAAACGAGAATAACGGGACAAGCATTGGACTCGAAAATAAGTACTTGAGTCGGTTTGTTTGAAGGCGGTGCCCCAGCATGGCCACAGTCCAGTGGCTGAAGCAGGTAAAAGATAAAAGAATGAAAATACTTTAATTCAATGTGGTAACCAGTGGATGTAATGTGTATGTCCTCCAGTAATGGCTAACAGCAAAAGCCAACATCTTCACTGAGATAAACTGATGATAGCTTTCTTCAAAGCAACAAAAAGCAGATGTTCCAAGTTCTACAGAAATATGATGAACTCAGTCTAAAACCACTGCAATGCTTACAGTTGGTCTCACTATGAAGAAAATATATATTAACCAGCTTATCATTTCTTGACATGTTGTTGTAAAACATGTGACAAAACTATTGCATGTTGGAAGTTGACAGCGATCAAACGTTCAGCATACGAGAGATGATAAATTCTAGCAGGGACTTTCTTTCTGTTACAACAGGCAGAATATTCTACCAGAGTGTGGTGCATGTTTTAGTGTTGCAATACGCTTTCTAATGTATTGCTTCTTACGAGGAGGGAGGAGGGAGGGGAGGGGAAGAAGAAGAAGAAGTGGAAGAAGAAGAAAAAGAAGAAGTGGGAGAAGGAGAAGAAGAAGAAGAAGAAGAAGAAAAAGAAGAAGAAGAAGAAGAAGGAGCAGCAGCAGCAACACCTCAACTGAAAATATTGAAACGTTAAGGAAAATTCCAGCCTTCACTTCAATTCCAGAAAGGCAAGATGAATTTCTATAATTCAAAACTATTTCTGAATATTGAGTGAGTGCAGTGAAACTGGAAGCTGTTGATAATAAATTTGATAAATGTAAACATATTTCATTGATATTGATCAGAACTGCAGGAAATAAATTCTAAACAGAATGTAAAGAATCTTAAAGTTGAAACTATAGTATGCGTGTAAATGTTTGTTGCTTTTTGAAAAATCATTAAAGAATGGCAAATCTCATGCTCAAAATAAACTCTTATGTACAATATAATAGCATTCTTGAGAAAAGTTACGTAAGTGTTTGAGCCAAATGGTAAATAATTGAATGCTTGGTAATCCAGAAACTAATCTATGTTGCAAAACAAGTCACTTTTATAGATGCAGTCGTGCTGTGTGGTAAGAAGTTTGCTTCACAACCACATGGTTCTGGGTTCAGTACCACTGCATGGCACCTTGGGCAAGTGTCTTATACTATAGCCCCAGACTGGCCAAAGCCTTGTGAGCAGATTTGGTAATGAGAAACTGAAAGAAAGGCGGCGAGATGGCAGAATTGTTAGCACACCAGGCAAAATGCTTAGTGGTATCTCGTCTGCCGTTACGTTCTGAGTTCAAATTCCGCCATGGTCGACTTAGCCTTTCATACTTTCGGGGTCGATTAAATAAGTACTAGTTACGCACTGGAGTCGATGTAATTGACTTAATCCCATTGTCTGTCCGTCTCTGTCCCCTCTATGTTTAGCCCCTTGTAAGCAATAAAGAAATAAGAATATGACAAGGATGGGCCTTTTTAATTACAGGTACAACTCATTTTTGCCAGCTGGAGCAATGTGAAATAAAGAGTGTTACTCAAGAAGACAATGCACCATCAGGAAATGAACTTACAACCTATCAATCATGAGCTGAATAATCTAACCACTGAGCCACATGCCTTCACCGAAAGTTAAATATGTCAAGACAATATATCCAACCTTGAGATATTTTTTTTATCTGTAAAACAAACAAAAAAAAAAATAATAAAAAAAGCACAACAACTTGAACTGACTACCTTTTTCAATGAAGGCAAGCAAACATCAACAACTCGCTCCTAGCAAGCACATGAACTAAAATAACATTTCAGCCTTTAAGATAATGAAATTGAAATTTCCATAAGAACTACTTCGAGTAAAACTTTAATTGTATTTTTGTCAGCAAGATAATGTTGTTGTTGCTAAATACCTCACACATCATAATTTTAACTGTCATTAACTGACACCATTTTAAAATGTAGTTACAAGGTTTCTTTTCTTCGCTAGTATTTGATTTGAAATCACTTAGAATTATATCCATTAGATTTTACGCTGATAGTAGGCGCGAGGTAAATTTGACTGAAGATAATATCTATTTAATGGTACTTCAATGCTACTACAATAACAATCTAAATTACTAGTTTTTCTTATGAATTCCTGATTTTCGCAATTTGTAATGACAGAAAATTTATCCTGTTTGTATTAGTTAAAAACCCCTTTTAATAAAAGCAAAAACACTAAAAGAGTTGTAATGTCGCAATGAGTTGCAGAATGAAATGAATAAACTATTTATAGTGAAAGACGTAAAGTTGAGAATAAGGAAAACAATTTTATGAGAGGAATAAAAATATAGATGTTAGTAATGAATACAGTTTTAGAATATTTTATTTATCTGCATATTTAAGTCTTCAGATCTGGAATGAGTTTCTAAAAATTATAGCAAGTATTAGAATTAAAGTTTAAAAAAAAAAGAAAAAAGAAAAGTAGATTTTTTTTTTATTTTAAAGTTGTTTTTAAAACCTTTCAATTAAAATACTTAAATCCGATGAGGAGAGAGAAAATTGACAAGTAAAATCTTTCTGATTGAGCTATTAATACATCATACACACAAACACATTCACTCATGCACACATCTAGATGCAGTGTGTTTATAGACTATATATATGGATATATATATATATATATATATGTATATATATATATATATACGCACACACACACACACAAATGCAAATATAAATATATATGTATGTATATATATATATATATATATATATATATACATATATATATATATATATATATATTATACACACACAAATGCATATATGTATATGTTTTTATGCATATATATGTATGTATGTATATTATACACAAATGCATATTAAACAATGAATGTGAAAGGAAGAAGGGAAGGAAAAGTTTTAACAAATACATAAATGTGTGTGTGTGTTTGTGTGTGTGTGTGTGTGTGTGTGTGTGTGTGTGTGTGTGCGTGCGTGCGTGCATGCGTGCTCACACATGATGTAATGTAAGGCATTCCAAATGGATGGAACCTATGGAAAAGGAAAGGCAAGGAACACATAAAATGGAGGGAGGGAGTGATGCAAACTGACCTTGGGTTCTTGAACCTCATAGAGGGGGATGACAGGCGACCATGATGATTGATGACATTTAATGCTGGAGAGGACCATCCCAGCCATGACAGCATGGCAAAATAAACAATGAAAAAGTTATGGAGCATGTGAGACATAATATTTGAGCCTCTCACCTAAATATGTTCTCAATGACTCCACCTACATCTGCTGCCTTTCCAGCTTCGTGGTACCTTCTCCCCAGACTATCTTTCCATCACCTATTTTTCTATCACTCATTTGTCTACATGCTCCTATTCAAAATTCTGGAAGACGGCGAATCTTTTCCAATTTTCTCTCTCTACCATATCCCCCAAGTAGGGAGGGACATCTTTGGACTTATCCATCACTCTCATCTTTGCGACACTCGCACACCTCTCTCACTGGGCAACACTGCATACATAACGAGAGATGACACTGGACCTACATGTACTGAAACCACCCACCACCACCTACCACCACCACCACCACCACCACAACAGAAACCATCATCAATCTTTCAACAAAGCCAACATTCCCTCCTTCCTCTGACCTCTCTCACCCACTCACTCTATGGTCAGACAGGAAGTTGAAACTTTCCACCAAGTTTTGCATTTACGATGCTTGTGTCATCACATCCTAACTTATATTCATCCTCGACACGGATCCTTGTGTCAAAAAACACTTGAAAGGGTTTTTACCAGAAGTTTCTAACCATCATCAATATTATTTTTTTAATGTTCACTTTTCCATGTTTGCATAACTTGGAATGGGTTTATTAAGGTGAATTGTCTATAGCTGAACACCCTTCTGTCACCAACTCTAACGTGTTTCCAAACAAGATAATATTTCTGCATAGCCGGACATGTTTTGACAGAATATTGGAAATGAATGACATCCATTTGCAAGAATCAAGGGATATCAGGAGGGACACACACACCACACACACACACACACACACACACACACACACACACATATGCATGGCAGGTTTCCTTCAGTTTCTGTCTACCAAATCCACTGACAAGGATTTGGACAACCCATGGCAATGGAAGTGAACTGAACCGGAAATCATATGATTGGGAAACACACTTCTAAAACCACACAACCATACCTGCTGGAAATCTTTTACCTGAAAAACAGAAGCTTGTCTGAATATGGAAGCTTGCTTCATCAAATATAATATGCAGTGGGTTGAACATATATAGGCGCAGGAGTGGCTGTGTGGTAAGTAGCTTGCTTACCAACCACATGGTTCCGGGTTCAGTCCCACTGCGTGGCATCTTGGGCAAGTGTCTTCTACTATAGCCTCGGGCCGACCAAAGCTTTGTGAGTGGATTTGGTAGACGGAAACTAAAAGAAGCCCGTCGTATATATGTATATGCATATATGTGTTTGTGTGTCTGTGTTTGTCCCCTCCCCCACCATCGTTTGACAACCAATGCTGGTGTGTTTACATCCCCGTAACTTAGCGGTTCGGCAAAAAGAGACCGATAGAGTACTAGGCTTACAAAGAATAAGTCCTGGGGTCGATTTGCTCGACTAAAGGCGGTGCTCCAGCATGGCTGCAGTCAAATGACTGAAACAAGTAAAAGAGTAAAAAAAAGTATATCTGTTTTTATGATTACAGACCTCCGAAGGAATTATTTTATAGTAAATTAATTCTCAGTAAGTGCCTCCAGCGCAAATCCAAAAAGATATTTCATGGCATCACAAAAGACAGCATTAAGACCTTGAACGGCAGCTCTGTTAATTAGGAACGTCTCATGCTGAAATTTAGCAAATGTAAAAGAATAGCCTGCAGTTCGACATAAGTCAAACTTCCCTTCCAACCAATGAAACATAAGGCATAAAAGCTGCAGTCATTTGAAAAAATTCAATGAATTGTCTTCTGTACAATCACTCAATCTGCTCTATTCCACAGATTAATCTTTCTTCAGGAACAGTCCAGAATCTTTAAAATTATAACCCACTTCTATACCTTGCACAACATCACCACCCAACCCCCTACTTCTTGATCTATCCTCCCTGAGCCATATCTATCTCTCCCACCTTACCCCTTCCCCATGCTGGTATTTCCCATCAACTCCATCTTTGTTCATCACTCCTTACATTCACCTCTACCCCCATCTCCAACCATCTGTCACTCTACTCTCACGCACTCATGAAACTACCCCCCCCCCCACCGATCCATTGTCCGCACCCTCTCTGACTCTCACCTTCTTGTACTTTGTGGGTTTGCTCTGGCACCCACCTCACTATCATCTTAACTTCTCAACCGTCACACAACCTTATATAATGCAGGGTGGTCATGTATCCTCTCTACAGTAGCAAAACACCAGCAGCTGTCCTCCTATTGCACATTAGCTTCTCAACATCTGGTGTAAAACCACCTCCCACTCTTTAACCCTCCCTCCTACTTAGTCAAGGAAGCTTTTTCTTTTTCCTGCTCTTCTGCCTTGCAAGCTA
Organism: Octopus bimaculoides; assembly: GCF_046866305.1. NCBI lineage: Eukaryota > Metazoa > Mollusca > Cephalopoda > Octopoda > Octopodidae > Octopus > Octopus bimaculoides. The sequence goes on from NC_142936.1 coordinate 10,202,348, forward strand.
CTCAGCCACCCCACTAGTGCTGGTGGCCCAAGAAAAGCACCTGGTACACACTATGAAGAGGTTAGTGTTAGGAAGGACATCTAGCCATAGAGGTCATGCCAAAACTAATGTTGGGATTCAACGCAGCCCTGTGGCTTGTTGGATTCTGTCAAACCATCCAACTTATGCCAGAGTGGAAACAGTGTGGTGAAAGATCTAAACCCTTACAAATAATGATGGGATGGCTCAAGTCACAAATTTCGTCAAACAATTAAGCCCAACACAACACAGCACAACATGCTGCATATCTTACACTGCTTGTTACAATTGTTGTTGTTGTTGTTAAGGTATCAGTCAGCTATGATCAAGAAAACTTATGATCAAAAGCATTCCACCACTGACTATTCCATTCTTTTTCAGGCATAGTGTCTCTACGACTATATTATCCAATACTTTTCTCTTTATAAGATGTGAGTTGAGAGAGATTTGACTGCCATTTCTAATGAGTCAATTAACCATGTAAGCGTTCTCTTGCTGGCTCTAAAATCTCTTATATTTGCTTATCTATGGTACAGAATATATGAAGCTATCTTAGTCTTCTTCTGTGTGCATCATTATTACCATCATGAAATTCTGCACCAGAGAGGTTCCAGATTTAATCTCACTGTCATGCGAACAGTGTATAATTTCTTTACAATCCTCTGTAAAAATATGCCTGGCCATTGAACTGCTCATCATTCAAAGGGAGACAGGGAAATATTACCTTACATGGAAACAGGTGAAGATCAATACAAAAGAAGACCATCTGTCTGTAGAAAAAGAACTGCTTTAACAACCTTTATCCAACCCATGCAAGCTTCAAGAAGTTGACTTTAAAAAATGTTAACCATCATCATCATCACTACAATCATGATAGGTTTTGTGTATGCGTGTGTGTGTGTGTATTTTATATAATGCATATGTCTGTATATGTGTACCATCGCATACACACACACACAGAATATATATATACATATATTCTGAAAAGAATTCAATATTAATGTTTCTTTTTACTGACTATACTATATAATTTAACAATAAGAAGAGAATTGAATATTAATTTTGTTTTTTGATCATTTTTTTTTTCTTTTTCAGACTGGAGCGTGATGCGCTCATTTTAACTGAAAGTTGTGTTCGGCTTAAGCTTGTTGCAACAGGTTTCACTTCATCCAATGTTTATAAATAACGTATATTGCATTGTCAGTTTTGAACAAAGTGAAAAGAAGGAGGAAAAAGAGAGAGAGAGAGAGAGATGAATGATGAAAAAAAAAAAGACAATTTGCTGCAAAGCTACATTTGAAAACAATTGAATATCCAATTAGAGAGAGGGAAAAAGATAGAGTGGGGATCTGTGTGTTTGTGTGTTAGAAATAGAGAGAGTGGGGGAAAAAAACAGAGTGAGAGCCGAACTGTCAATAAGTACATATGCATGTGTGCGCAAGCTCACAAACACACACAGACACACACACACACACACACTACATGTCTCATTGCACCAACTACATCAGTTCAACTTTTACACCAGCACAACCCTGTGTCATTTGGTTACCCCTAAAGCATGAATAATATTTACAGGCAACAAAGCCTTTTAATAATATTACACACACACACACAAATACAAGCACACACACACACATATGAGAGAGAGAAAGAGAGACCCCTCCACTACCCTGCCCACATCTTCTTGGTGGGAAACCTTTACTTTTTTTTTTGCCTGTTTTATTCTCGTTTTGCAAGTTTACACAGCAACCTCACTAGTATTGGTGGCACACGAAAAAAAGGTGCCCAGTACACTCTGTAAACTGATTTGTGTTAGGAAGGGCATCCAGCCATAGAAACCATGCCAAAGTTGACACTGCAGCTTGACGTGGCCTTGCAACTCACGGAATCTTGTCAAACCCATCCAGCATGACTGGTGGCAGTAGATATACAAGCACACACACACACACACACACACACACACACACACACCATGTTTGTGTGGAAAGTTAATATGGCTTAGAGAATTAGATGATTCTCAGAATTTTTCAATCCAAAGAACCTGATCTCTCTGTTCATCTATTCTCAATATTTTCAGTCTCAGATAATTGTTGTTTGCTGTAGTCTATCCATTCTAAACAAAAATGTTATCAGATGTTATCTATCTATCTATCTATCTATCGCTCTCTCTTTCTCTCTCTCTCTCACACTCACACACACACACACACACACACACAATCTATGCCATTAGTGTAAACTAAACATTCATCCAATGATTATGGTCCAGGTTTGACAGCTAACAATTTATTATGTTCCCTTTCTCTCTTCAACCATCATCTTAGATTAAGCCGAGACAATTTATGCAAGAGGTTTATGTAATAACAGTAAAAAAAAGGAGAAAGTGGAACAATAGAAGGATTCAAATTTTCCATATGGCATCTAAGTTTATTGAGAACCAAAGGATATGCTACTTGTGGAGCTAGTATTCACCAAAATGTAAATGTAGCCAAACCAAGGTTCTGCTTCAGATAGCTTTTAAACTTTATCCTTTGCTCCATCGTAACAAACCTGCTGACACTTCGAATGAATAATCAAGTTAGTGGTAAGCTAAAGTTCACAGCAGCCTGTATAAGACCATGCTGTGTATAAGATAGTTGTGTGACATAATCCATGAGTCATTGACTACAGTGTTGTTAATGATGAGATGAGCCATAGAATAATAGTGACACCAAGCAATTTATACAGTGACACCAAGCAATTTATACAACTTTACAGTAAAAAGACTGGAATGTCTAAAACAGCCAGTGAACAGAATCATTTTTTTTTTTAAATCATACTTCACAGCAAAAGTATCAATTTAGTTCTTATAACTGATGTCTTCCTTTAACCCTTTAGCATTTAAACCAGCCAAATCTGGCCCAAATACTCTGTTTTGTATTCTGACTAGATTTGGCCTCTCACACCTACCCTATAATGTCACTCTAAGAGTAAACAACCACATCATTGAAATCTTTGAAGCTATTACATAATGCTTGATTAATTCCAAGTAATGTGAATAAATAAGCATTGCAAGTGGACAAAGTAATCTGGATGTTAAAGAGTTAAAGAGATCAAATTGAAGAATCTATAGAAATTAGGAAAGAGCTTATGACAAATGTGCATTTTAAAGACCACAATGGCTCATAAATTACTCATTATTTACATTTACAAGTTGATATTTGTCATTTTTCACTTTACTGATCAACTTATATTGATTGCTTCAACAGTTTGGACTTGCAGGTCAACTACGTTCTACAATAACCAGCTCGATATAGAACAGTCACACGAAGTACGCTAGCCAAATATTAAGGCTCTTCTTATGAGCTCGAAAGGACATTCTCATGCACAATTTCAAAGAAAACTATAAATGTTATAATAAATAACAACAGAAATGCCTGAATACCTTATCTTCTTGGAAACTCAAGAAGTTAAAAAAATATTTGTTTACAAAGAGCAAGAAAATAACTTCCACAAAATATTACTTCTAAATTAAGATAAATGCATCTTATCTGAGAAGCAGAAATTATCAAACAGGCCATCCTACAGCAATATTACATTCATTATGAGTTTCTGCAGTATCATCAATAAAACCACTTGTTCTAGAAACACTGTAACTGCTCTTGTCTGGAACAGCTGCTTCTGTACAATTGAATAGATTTGTTTAATAACACTGTTATATCCATTCAGTAAATAATTACATCTTTTATTTTCTACATGTGAGAAAAATATAAATAGACAAAGAGAAATGGTGATGTGAGAGAAGGAGGCTGAGTTTAGAAAGCATCTATTTTATTAATTGGTTCTTGTCCTAATATTTACTGCTTTGCTGTAAAATAGCAGTGACACTTTACAGACTAGTTACAGGTATGAATAGTTAGGTAACGAGATACAGAAGTTGAATATTTTGAACTATGATCCACCAATTCACACCACAAATTTTTAAAATCTAACAACCAGGTATTATAAACAATTGTGATCCCTAATGAAATACTGGTTTCAAATTTTGGCACAAGCCTATCAATTTTGAAGAAGGGGGTGAACTGATTACATTAACCCCAGTGCTCAACTGGTGCTTATTTTGTCGACCCCAAAAAGGGATGAATAGCAAAGAGTGTAAAAGTAGGTGAAATGTCACTAACCATTTTGCCTGGCATGCTAATGAATCTGCCAGCCTGCCATCTTGATCCCTAATGAAATATTGTCTTATATTTGTTCATCAAAGATACCTTATTCTAGTCACTATGAGCCTACCCTTGCCCTTCTTTCATCAGTCAAACCCTTTTTTTTTTTTTTTTAAAGCAATTTCAATATATTTTCCTTATTATTATTATCGTCCACCACTGAACATTTAGGGCCGGTTACCCAATTTCAATGGCACATAAGGGATCAAGGTCACAGCATTTCCCTACTGAACAAGATGCTAGCCTTTGCAGGATTATTAATTTATGGTTGAGTGAACTGGAACAATGTGAAATGAAATGTTCTACTCAAGAAACACCCAGTCCAGGAATTGAAACCATAATTTTGCAATTATGAGTGGTGCGCTCTAGCCACAAGGGCACACACCTTCACTTTTTATTGCGGTTGAATGAAAATGTAGATATAACTTTTGTGACTTTTAAGAAGATGTATATTATAGCTAGATGTGTTCTCTAATACTAAATAAACATGTTACATACAAGAGAAGAACAATATATATTTTCAGCTTCAGTTTACTTAACCAAGTAACAACGAACTTTATTGTAAGATTACAAGTTAATACATTAAAGTAGATTTGAACCATTGAACTTTAAACTAGACATCTAAGACTTTCCGGCTATCACACATCTATAATTAGCTTACAATTCTTCCACTGATTAATATTAGTCTAAAAGTCTATTCACCTCTTTAAAAGAAAAAAAAAACTGATAACGATATCTCACAATGGGGATTCAACAGGAACTACCTACTGCTCTCTTTGTCATCATTAATTTAGCCTTCAACTTTCCCCAAGATTCTCATTTGTCATGACATCTGTACAAATATTATATTCTCAATAGAATGAAAGCCATGGAAATCATTTGGTAGTAAAGGTCATAACAATTCCAAGCAGCTACCAAATTTAGCTGACATCCCTTACTCCTCTAATAGATTAACAAAATTTAGAAGCATATTGAATATCTTAACGTACTTAAAATAAAGAGATGAGCATGTGTGTGAGTTTGTGTGTGCATGTGTACACCTGTGCATATCTGTACCCATACACACATAGCATCAATAAGTCTTCTGACAGAGAGAGATTTAACTGAAAGCTTCTATCTTTCCTTTCCATTCACCAGCTTCTAAAATGAAAATCGTGTTATTGAACGTTTTGTCCATAAAATCCTTTGAAGTTTATAGTTAATCCGCTTTCACATAATGTCACATGACTTGAAGAAGAGATAGTGTGGAGAAGGAGGTGGAGGAGACTGACATGAAAGAAACGAAGCTTACTGAGGCAGGTGGGTGAGTGGGTGGATGGACATAGGTGCAGGGATACAGCTAAAAGAAGGGCAGGTTTTGTTTGTTTCTTAAAATTAGATGAGCATTAAATAATGTTATTGCTATTGATTCTTGAAAATAATTATTTATAATTATAGGTGCATGGGTGTGTGTGTGTGAGCCTCTCGCTCCCGCTCTCAGTCATACTCACACACACACTATCTGAAATTGGGTTATAAATCATTAAAAATGTAAAAAGTGAGTGGGAAAATCAATACAAAAATAATAAAAACTACATAATCAAAATCGATCTGTATTCAGGAAGAAAATTTACATATTTTTCAATAGCTAAATTAATGATCACTTTGGGCTCTTGTGTGAAACATATTTAAAGGCCAAAGGGTTAATTTGCTTCGTAATTTTGATGAAAGTTCAATTGTTGAGTCAAACAGCAAGAAATTGATGGCTGCCCGCCAACTGGAATTACTTACTGACAACACATTTCCATGTTTCCATAACCAACCCAGTCTTCTTTTGTTGAGACCCAAAATTACATAACATGTCAAGTTTTGCAATGTCAAAGTCATGAAGATGTCTGCAAGAAGTTAGTTGTGAGCTTGTATCACCCTGTCATTTAATGTGCTGAAGCCAAGTCAAAGATCTACACAATCCCCTACCACATAACCCTTTAACATTCAGATTACTCTGTCAAATATTATGCTTATTTATTCACATCGTTTTGAATTAATCATGTATTATCTCATAGCTTCAAGAATTAATTATGTATTATTATCTCCTAGCTTCAAGAATTAATCATATACTATTATTTCCCAGCTTCAGGAACTAGATGGTGTGTTGTTTATTTTTAGAATGACATTGTAGACTAAATGTGAGAGGGTGGATCTAGCTAGTTTGAACACAAAACAGGAAGAATATTCGAGCCAAATATGGCTAGTTTAAATATTTAAAGTTTAATGCAGTCACATGACAAATAAGTCATGACTGTAGTTGCTTTGAGATTTTGGTGTGATTGCTTACTTTTAGAATGGCATTGTAGAATAAGCATGAGAGGCTGGATCTGACTAGCTTGAACACAAAACAGGTAGAATAAATGTTAAAGGGTAAATGCAGCCTCAATTCAAATAAGTTACGATTGTGGTTGCGAGGCTGTGATAGCAGCTACTTAAATCAATAACCTATAGAGTCTTCAACAATAGATTAGAGAACTTCTGTCCCAACAACTTACTCAATATCAGACCAGGTAAAGTGAAGAATTACTCAATGGTGCAAGTATCAAACAGGAATATTGGTAAGTGGCTTTGCAGGCTATAGTATCCAACACAAATCCTCTCATTTGAGATTAAATCAATGAAATAAATGAGTATTCCTTTGGCCATAAAACTCCAATCATGGGAAACCCTTTAAATTTATAAGCCCTTTGTCAACTTCAGGAAATGGGAGAAATACGACCCAACCTGCCCCTTATGATCTCTGTATATTTAACATTCATTATGCTTCCCTTAAACAAGATGAGTAAGCTTCTACATGGTCTCTCAATCTACAGAAACATCAGCTAAATCTCTCTAATGTTCTAATCTATTGTTTTAAAAAAAAAAAGAAGAAAACTCATTAGATAATGCAACATAATATACACTGTTCCTTTTAAAAAAATTGACAAATGAGTCATGGTTGGAACACTTTTGAACATAAATTTTCTCATTCGGGTTAATCTTGGAATCTATTATTGGTTCAATCATTGAACTGTGGCCATGCTGGGGCATCGCCTTGGAGAGTTTTAGTCAAACACATGAACCCTTGCACTTTTTTTAAAGTCATGTATTGTTATATTGGTGGTCTCTTTTGCTGTGGGACATAAACAAACTAACAACTGACTGTCAAATGATCGGAGAATGAAAAACATATACACACACGCACACGCATACACACAAATGATGGGGTGCCAGCCTGCAGCTATAGCAGAAAAAACATTTGCCCAGGGAGACACGCATTGGGACTGAACCTGAAACCACACGGTTGCAAAGCAAGCTTTTTAACCACACACCCAACCCTGCACCTGAAAAGTAATAGAGTCTCACCGAGAATTAACAACCATTAATAAAATGCAATTTAAACTCCCTCCTTGTTCTAGTTTCTCAATTACAGAAAAACACATCCAAAGGCTATGGGCTTGGCCTTACCACTTTAAAACAACTAATAAACAAAACTTAAATTTTAAAACTGGGATCAAATTCATGTGTAATCCTAATCCAAATCATCATTTGCCATTTGTATTCCATGCTGGCATGGATTGGATAATTTGACACGATCTGATGTATCCAAGAACTGCATTGTGCTCTATTTCTGTTTTAGCATGGTTTTTACAGCTATACGCCCTTCCTAGTGACAACCACTTCAGAGTGTGTACTGAGTGCTTTTTTTCTGTGCCACCTACACTATTCAGATTGCCATGCAGCTTGCAGAAGTACAAACCCTAGGTGGAGGTGAGCAGACTTCATGCTAGGGAATGAGGGGACTGAACTATGAGAAAGGGATGGTGGAAGCAGTGCAGGTTCTTATAAAGGGTCTGCATGGATACTCACATGTAGTTGGGATAATGGGGAAAGAGAAAATGAAAAGCAGAAGCTGCAAGAAATAGATAATTATTTCTATATTGCCCACAGGGATGGGGGGGGGGCTAAACATAGAGGGGAAATACAAGGACAGACAAAGGAATTAAGTCGATTACATTGACCCCAGTGCATAACTGGTACTTATTTACTCAACCCCTAAAGGATGAAAGGCAAAGTCGACCTCGGCGGAATTTGAACTCAGAACATGAAGACAGACGAAATACCGTTAAGCATTTCGTCTGGGATGCTAACGATTCTGCCAGCTTGCAAGAAATAGATAATGGTGATGAGGTGTCTAGGTTGCACCCCACTCCCTCCACAGAGCATTAGGTGAGTTGAAGAATTGGTTCGCAAGATTGTATGGGAAAGAGAATGAAGGGATGGGGGAGACAGATTGCCAAAATGGGTAGGGTTGAAAGTGAATGAGTAAGGGGCCACAAGTTGGGGCAGAGAGAGAGAGAGAGAGACATAGGATATGTAGAAACAAGTGGGACGTGTCAAGCAACAAGAGTCATAAAGATGATACAGGTGTCAGAGTGGGGAGGACAAGAGAGACGGGGTGGAATAGTTCTGTAGTGTACAGGAACAGACAGTGGAGGGAGGGGAATAAAAACAAAACCTTAGTATTTCATATACTAGCAGAAATTAGTCATAACATTCGCACAATGAATGCTATGAAGCTATTTTCGAGTTTGATTGACATTAATTAAATTCAGAAAATTTTATCATTTTCTACAAAGAGATTGTTTGTTGTTTTCTTGCTTTTTTTTTTTTCTAAAGATTTAAAATAAACATGAGATTAAATAAACGATAAAAGAAAAAAATATATATAAAAACATGACAAGTAAGGTTTTGAAACATAACTTGGGAAGTATTCCTTCACTTCAGCTCATCATCATCGCTTCTGGACCACATGGTTATTGTCAACATCATTTCATTCAGATTTACTGTTACAGTATATTATTATGCATGTAAACACAAAACCATACAACAACAACAACAACCATATCACTCATTTAAAAAAAAAAAAAAATTAAATAAGTTAGAGCAACACTACAAGATCTGTTGAATATTGAACACTAATACCTAAACAATGTTTTGCAGCAGTAGCTTAAGATTTGCCATTAAGGAAAACAGGGATTTTCAAAATGTTATCAGTTGCCAGAGACAGCATTGCAAAAATGCACAGAAAAGAGATAAGACGCAAAGATGCGAGGGGGGGGGAGATTTCTAATGTAATATTTTGCTAAAGTCTTAAAAAGGAGAATGCAAAACTAAAATCCTGCAGATATTCTGCAACACATGGACTCACTTTTACTACTTCATTATATATATATATATATATATATATATATATATATATATATATATACATATATATATATATATATACATATATATATATATATACATATACACACATATATAAATATACATATACAAATATTAATATAAATATATAATTACACATGCATATATACTTATGGACACACATATGTATATGCATGTGTGTATATATATACGTTTGTATATAATAATATTAGGGATGAAAATCCAAATTTACAGGTAAAAACTCAATGAAATTCAATTTATCAGAAATTAAAATTAAATTAAGATTCACAGTATATAATATATAAATATATAATTTAGAGAAAAGAACCAAGGTTCATGAACTCATCCATGAAAATCCAGTCACATATAGAAAAGATTAATAAGTAAATACACTAAACATAACTATATATATATATATATACGAGGGTACATGGGCTAGTGACAAGGGTGTTGCACTCGCGATCGTTAGATTGTGGTTTCAATTCCTAGACCAGGTGGTGTATTGTGCTCTTGAGCAAATCACTTAGACACCTAACGCATGGTACACGGTGCACCTGTTCAGACAATGTTGATCCCGATGGAGAGAGAGAGTGAGCTAATGTGCAGTATGAACATTTGATCATTATAAGCAAATCAGATGGGGATTTAGCTCACAGGTGATCTAAACGATCAGGTTCGCTGGGTAAAAGGTAACTAGGTACGCTGTGTAACAGATTACCAGGGCTCCAAGGTCATAGCTGAGACAGGAATTATGGAACTATTGTAGATTTCCAATATAGCAGATATATAGTTGTTAAAGAAGACAACAAACATTAAGGTACGGCAAACATCTCAAGTCATATACGTTATTGTTATTGGAAAAATTCAAAGTCTTAAGCTGTTTCTCGGATATCCCAGAATTTTTCTAATAATAATAACGTAAATAACTTGAGATGTTTGTCTTGCCTTAACATTTGTTGTCCTCTTTAACAATTATATATATATATATATATATATGTCTATATAGAAAGTACTCATGGAACAGACGACAGCTCCATAGGGCCTCTTGCTATTCAGGGTAAAATGTGTGTGCATGCATGAGTATGTATGTATGCACATACATGTGTGTAAGTGTGTCTGCTTATTTTGACACCAATGCTAATTGTAGATGAACATCACCTGTATAAGCCCCATCTATATGTAATTATGCACATCTACATATGATTTACATATGTAGGTATATGTATATGTACATACATCAGTATGCATACATTTATATGCATTTATGCACACATATATATATATGCATATATGTCCATGTATGTATATGTGCGCATGTGTATATGCTAAGATACACTTGTATGTTTTTTGTAAGTGCATATCATCATCATGGAAAGCGGATGTCAAAGGATGGTGGTGGTGGTGGTGGTGGTGGTGGTGGTGGTGGTGGTGGTGGTGGTGGTGGTGGTGATATGCACACATCAAGCTTTTACACGTGCACATATATGCTTGAAAAAATAAAGGCTAAAATTATTGAAGATAAATAATAAAAGCATACGTAAAAATGGAAAAAGCAAATAGAAAACAAAAACAGCATCAATATCAAATGTGTGTATATAGTCTAAGTTTGTATATTCTTCTATACTAATCTTCTCATTTATGTTCAAGTTCAGGTGTGTATTCTCATGTACAAATCTCCCTGTGTATGTATAATCAAACAGTGATCATCTATATGACAAGAGCTTCAATGGACATGTTTTTGTTTGTTTTTCCTATATAGCAAATAGTTCAGGTGTGTATATTTCTTTCTGTAAGTCTCATTATTCTCCCCTGTGTAAATGTGAAATAGAGAGGTGCACAGGTGTGCATATGTTCCTGATGCACCCAGGCAATGTCTATCAAGTTTGGAAATTTGACAAAGACGGCTTGTAAAAACTGTACATGAACCAGCATAATAAAAGGAAGCATGAGGCTGCAAATTAGCCATTGTTTGTAATACCTGTGTACTTAGGTAATAATTAAAGTGAGAGGATTCTGGCAGTACCATATATGCTCACAGACAGGTCACACTTGTTTTACCATAAATTTCCATAAAAGTCTGGGGGCGTGACCCATCCACTCAACATCAAAGAAATCTGAAGTAGATGGTGGTGTATCAGTAGTCGAGTTGATTATAAAGTCACTTCTGTAAAAATGTTTTAATATTTGTAAGCGTGGTAAGTAGCTTGCTTACGAACCACATGGTTCTGGGTTCAGTCCCACTGCAGGGCACCTTGGGCAAGTGTTTCTACTATAGCCTCAAGCCAACTAAAGCCTTGTGAGTGGATTTGGTAGACGGAAACTGAAAGAAGCCCGTCGTGTGTGTATATATATATATATATATATATATATATATATATATATATATATATATATGTGTGTGTGTGTGTTTGTGTGTCTGTGTTTGTCCCCCCCAACATCGCTTGACAACCGATGCTGGTGTGTTTACGTCCCCCGTAACTTAGCAGTTTGGCAAAAGAGACCGATAGAATAAGTACTAGGCTTACAAAGAATAAGTCCTGGGGTCGATTTGCACTCGACTAAAGGCAGTGCTCCAGCATGGCCGCAGTCAAAATGACTGAAACAAGTAAAAGAGTAAAAAGAGTAAAGTTTTGAAATAAAGGTGAATATTTGATAATATATAGCAAATATTAGTTATATTTACATCATAAAGGGGCTATTGTAACTCCCCCAGATTAAAGTGCGACCTATCTGTGAGTCAACCACAAATACCTACTTTGACAACCCAAAACTAAGGGTGTGACCTATCCATTGGTGCGACCTATTCACAAGTATATACGGTACATTCAAAATCTAAGTGGGTATCATTCATGTGACATGTCAACATTATAACAAAATGTAGATTATACAGCCAGCAAAATGAAAGTCTTTAGAATGTACCTCATCTGCTTAGGATCATTGTATATTAGTATATGATATTTCTCTGCTTGGACATAGAAGACAGTTGAAACCATTGCTATTTGGGGGCATTATTTAGATGACTGACTGATGAATTTTGTAGCTGTAGACACCTCTATCCTTCAGATGCCAGACATATTTAGAGAGTGAGGTTGCAGTTCTTTAGTCTTCATAAGTGTGCTGAATATACCTAATCTCAAAACATGTATTTGTATAGGTTAACTTTTTCTTTACAAAAACACAAAATAAATGCAAAATTATCTCAACAATTGTATTTTAGATGCTGGAGAATTTAAGGGGCTTATTATATTTCATGAGACATTGTTTGTATATTACATTCAGAAAAAATATCAGAAGATATCTGTGTTTATATTTAAACTAATTGGTAACTATACAGTATAAACCCCCACCCCTTTTTTTTTTTTTTTTTTTTCCTGCAGGTTTGCAGTAATGCTCTGTTTAGAGTATGTCATGAATTTTTTTTTTCTGCAAATCTACTTTTATGTAGGGTACCATTATAATATAATATTCTGCAGCGTGGTTAACAATACTTTTTTGATAATTGGTAAGCTCTTTAGAATAATGTGTATATCTGATTATATGAGCAAGCCGATACATGTACATGGGTACATTTATGTGCATGCATGTGTATAAATGTGTATATATATATAAGCACACATGCAAAATAATGTAAGTATATGTATAAGAGTGTGTATTTGAATTTGAGTTCATGTGATTCTATGCCTGTACACATGTGTGTGTGCATGTGCACATGTAAACATATACACATGTAAGGCTGCATTATTGCAATTGTGTGCGCTTATGTAGGAATATGTATATTAACAGATAAGCATGTTTATGTATCATTTTCCTCCACCTTATCTATAAAGTGAAAATTTTCAAATTTTTTGTTTGTGTGGCCATCACAGTTATTTAAATTAGTCCTAGAAACTTAGATTTTTTTTTGCTATATATATATATATATATATATATATATATATATATGTATATGCATATATATATATTTTATTAAGTTGATGTTTTCAGTTCAGTCAATTTGATAAATACATTATCATGGAATCACTGGCCCTTCAGTCCATGTAGCCCTTGGCTAATATATAAGTATATCATATAATGCCACAGTTTCAAGTTCATTCTAGTTCTGTGGTACTTTAGGCAAGAATCTTCTACTATACCCTCAGGCTGGCAATTCCTTGTGAGTAAAATTGGTAAACAGGAACTCTATGGTGTGTGTGTGTGTGTGTGTGTGTGTGTGTGTGTGTGTGTGTGTGTGTGTGTGTGTGTGTGTGTGTGTGTGTGTGTGTGTGTGTGTGTGTGTGTGTGTGTGTGTGTGTGTGCGCGTGCGTGCGTGCGTGCGTGCGTGCGTGCGCGTGTGTGTGTGTGTGTGTGTGTGTGTGTGTGTGTGTGTTCATCTGTTCCTTGGCAATGTTTGTGTTTCGTAAAGTGCAAAACAGTTTCGCTCATTAAAATGAGGTCAGTGCTTATGCCTACCATAAAAACATGTTTGGCCAATGTGCAGTTCATTGCAGAAAAGATCTGTGGGATGGGAGGGAGGTGGGGGGGGGGGGGGGGGCTGGCTACCTTAGTAGAAAACAAGTATGGGTTTGCAGCAGGAAAGGTATCAAGCTGTAGGAAACTACTTCAACAAGCCTTATTTAATCAATGCCAGTGTGGGGGGGAAGTAGGTGTGAAAACAATAATGATCAGTGTGTGTGTGTGTGTATGTGTGTGTGTGTGTGTGTGCGTGTGTGCGTGTGTGTGTGCGTGTGTGTGCGTGTGTGCGTGTGTGTGCATGTGTGTGCGTGTGTGTGCATGTGTGTGCGTGTGTGTGTGCACATGCATGCGCACATTAAACCAATGAAGAAGGATGGGTCTGAACATATACACAGATGCATGTAAGATGTGCATACACATACACACACACACGCAGAGCCCCCTCAAACACATACATACATACATACATACAGAGGAGAAGCCTCTGAAGTTGCAACACGTATTGATTCTTTTTCTCAAACATCATCAACAACAACAATATCCCCCACTGTTGTGCATGTAACATGTTGAGCTTATTAGAGCCTTCCTTGTAACCATGTATTCTTTTCTATAGCAATGGCAAGCTTTGCTTATCAAATGAAGAAGCCATCAGCTCAGAACTATCATCACATCGCTAGATCTTTGAGAAAATAACAACTACAAAAGATAAATACAAGAGCTATGTTGTAACAACATTGTAAACCTAAGCCGCTTATTCAAATGATGCACTGTCAAAGCTATTTGAGGTAAATATTCTTGCTAACTGGCAAACTGTCACTATTTCTCTCCACCACCACAAAGACAGAGAGAAGAAGAATGACTTCTGGAGATAGATCATTGATTCCAAGCCAATCAGCTCTTTACCCTGCAACCCTCCTACACATCTATTCAGTTTCTAATGAATCAAACAGGTTTTTACTTAACCAATACGATTTCTAACAAATAAGAAGCTTCTTGCGAATGCTTTTCCTCCACCAAAACAATCTTCCCTTTTTTAGTTTTGTTTCCTTTGTATTTTATTTTCTATTATTTCCATCCCTTTATCTCTTAGCTAACAAGAAGATCACAGTGCAAGCAATTATCTCTACTAAAACCAAAGAAATCCTCCTCTCTCTCTCTCCCACACACACACACACACACACACACACACACACACACACACACACACACACACACACACACACACACACACACACAGCTAGGAGCAAGAGAGGAGGAGGGATTACTAAATAACTCAATCGTCCACCTACAAGCTTACGGTTTCAAAGTTGCAGCATGGAAAGTACAGAACTTCCCAAGATTACGCAGAGATAAATGCCCACATGAGGTAGGCTACATCTGTAGGTGGGGAACCAAATGATACCTAAAACAAAACAACAAAACAAAACAAAACAAAAACAAAAAAAGAAAAAAATCTTAAATTTGTCTTTCAAGAAATTTCCTCCATCAGAAACAACAAAAGCAACACCACACATGTTAACAGCTCCCCACATGAGCTGAAAACAAATAAAAAAATGAATACATTTACCAGCTTTTCATGTGCATTACAGCACACTTTTGCAACATTACATATAAGACCTCTCCCTAGTTTAATTTATTAGTAGAATAAGATAATGACTGAAAGGAACTTTAGTAGTCAGTTAGTATTCCTAAAATTGTTCAAATGTTTATAATTATGTCAACATTTTACTATTTCTGTTGCATACCTCAAAAGCATTAGCATTAGGAGAATTTAAACTTATTTAAACTTAGAGTTCTATATTTGAGAGATGAGGAATTAGGTACAGTATTTACATTATTCACATTTGACAGATATTTATCCTCGTCTGTTGTTAACACAACGTTTTGGCTGATGTACTCTCCAGCCTTCATCGGGTGCCCTGGGGGAATTTGAACCTGGGTTCTCATCCCTAATAATAATAATAATAATAATAATAAAAATAATAATAATAATAATAACAACATCGTAAAAATACCTTAGGAATGAGAACCCAGGTTCGAAATTCCCCCAGGACACCTGATGAAGGCTGCAAAGTATATCAGCTGAAACATTGCGTCAACAACAAACAAGATGAGGACAAATATCCGACTAATGTAAATAATGTTATTTAAACTTATTTTAAACTTTTTTCATGCACCCAGTCATGAACTGATTTTCATTTTTTAGCATTAATTCACAAAAACTGCTCTGTGTACAGAGAAAGCCTCAAATACCAAGGCATGTCTTCCAGAAAGAACCCTGACATAATAACTGTGCCATATTGTTGTCATGTGGCATTTGTACTTTAATGGCTTGGACTATTTTGCTAAAATGGTTTGGCTTAGATTCCAATGAGTCAGATTCAGTAGGAAGATCTGTAGCAATGGCATTAACTCATATTTGAGTAGTAGAACTGTAGTCAATGATTGAGCCTCTTCCTTTTGATGCATATAAAGGGTGCCAGTGCCTAAGATGGCTGTTCAGGCCAATGGTGATATACAAGAGCCAGGAGGGGGCATTTATTGCAGGGCAGAGTTGGTGAGAGATGAGGAAGTATGCGTCACACATTGCATCTTCAATGTTTGATCTCTGCTTCTTAACTCTGTTATTTTTCCATCAGGTCTGTTCCCTTGACGATGACATGTTGCCACCTTGGGCAGTCCTTGATGACTGTCTCCCAGATATTTGGGTCAATTGAGCAGCAGAGGAGAGTGTCCTTGAGGTGGTCTTGGAAACAAAATTTGGGGGCTCAATATGGTCTGGTACCCCAGGCCAACTCTGTAAAAAAAGAGTTGACGGGGAAGGCAAACGTGAGGCATGCGTATGATGTGTCCCGACCAGCGGAGACAGTGTTGTGTGAGAAAGAACACTGACAAAACTCTGTTGTATTGTTGCCATACAGCACTTGTACTTTAATGGCTTGATTTCTTCGCTAAAACGGTTCAGCTTAGATTCATTCCTATGAGTCAGATTCAGTAGGAAGATGCAATCATAACAATTTTGCTGGTAAAGTAAGTTTTAAACTCCTAGCATCAAAACAAATAACAAGTTCTGCCAGTCAATTATATGTCCATAATTTATCAGTTAATCCTTGCTTGTAAAAAAGATTAATCTTCAGAAATACTATTAGAAATTAATGTACAGGAGGAAGGACTTGATCGATAAAAGTTGTCAGTGATAATCAGCTTCTGTATGAAATTATATGTTTTTTTAATAACTCTTTAGGCCAGCAGATTTCTGATTGAGAGTAATATATTATGGTGTCCCAACTGGGTAATATACACACAGAGAGGTAACTGAAGCTTGCATATGAAGTCATAAATTAACCAAAAATAAACAGATCTAGTAAGCAAACCTCTTCCAAGACAAACTGCAGAAGCTGACGCTTATGATGACTGTATCAGTTCAGATTTGTGAATCTGTAAATATGCTAAATAGTCATCTTGTGTTTCAACATCTATTATTTTTCTGATGAAGCACATAAATGATAGTTATTACTGTACAATAAAACAAAGTATTGTTAATTTGGCCTCTTGCTTCAACTAACTCATCTACAGAACGTCATCTTTTCTTTTTCTTTTTCAAATGTGCTGTAAAGCAACTTTGATATGCAATTGTGTCTGCAAATCTGATTTGAAAAAAATTGCTATATTCACAATAAATCATTGGCCGTTCTTCTATTGATTTGCAGAGGAAAAAAAAAAAAAAAGAAGAGAAAGAGACGAAATGAAAAGAAACTAACATGACATATACTGTGTTACAGACACTGGCATCTTTTTGTAGTAGTAAAGTTAAGAAAACTGTCAGGATAGAATTACATAGTTTTATTTTTGCTTGTTTTTAGTTCTTTTTTTTTTTTGCTTTTTTTTTTCCTGTGGATTTTATGACCACCAGTTAAGAGTAAGAGCCAATCAGAAAGAGGAAAGAGAGAGAGAAAGAGAGAGCAAACAATGACGTGAATTAAAAAATCATATGTTACTTATAAAGAGATATAGCCGCTAAGTGACAGTCTTAGTGCTGCTGTAGTAGCAATAACGCACTGCTAGTGCATACAAAATGGTCCCAGTAACAGTGACACTTGCATTAGCTTAACAAATGTCCCAGGCATCAGGTTGGTCATACAAAGCTGACATTCCAATGCAATTCTCAAGACAATGGCAAAGATAAAACATGCGGAAAACTGAAGTGTTGGAAGAATGAAAATAGATTGTTCATAGAGAAATTGATAGGAAACATTTTGCCTGGGGAAAGAGAAGATTGGTCAGGGAAAGATAAAAAGAATGCAATTTGTTTAATACAACAGACTAAAAGTTCAAGATGGAAAATGTCTGGAAGCACAGAATAGTGGCGTGCTGAGAAAACTTCATCCCAAAACTCATGCAACTTAAATAAAATTTAGCTGTATGTGGAAGGAAGGAGTAGGTATATCAGATTTTGTGTATGTGTGTATATAT
This sequence comes from Octopus bimaculoides, assembly GCF_046866305.1. Lineage (NCBI taxonomy): Eukaryota > Metazoa > Mollusca > Cephalopoda > Octopoda > Octopodidae > Octopus > Octopus bimaculoides. The sequence continues at coordinate 10,220,731 of NC_142936.1, forward strand.
ATGTGTGTATGTGTGTGTGTGTGAGAGAGAGGGGGGGAGAGAAGCATCAGATAAAGCAACATTTTATGATTGACTCCATATCTGTTTGTTCTTTGTTACATGTAGGAGAGCTCTAGGAAAGATTTTAATGAGTTATGACAATAAGTAGTCTTAGATATTTGTTGTTTTGAGTCATTAAGAACTTTCTAAAAGATTAATTGATTTTGGGGAGGAAGAGCAGGAGGGGAAGTGGGGATCATATCAGAAAAATATTCTTTTGATATTCACTAAAATTGCATATTCTCTACATGCTAAAAGCCAGACTATCTCAATAGCTGAGATCTAGTTTTCAAGAACAATTTGCAGTGCCACTTGTACTAAGAGAAAGAGAATTGTAAAACTATTCAGAAATAACTAAACATTATTCTAATGTTGTAAAGAATTCTATTGTAATCTATTCTCCACTATACTGTTACTCTAAGCAGAAATAAAACTTTGTGTCTTTAGAATAATTTTGTTTAGAAACTAAATTCTTGAATGCAGACATATTATAATTATAAACATTTAAAAGTAAAACAATTAGTATTTATGATTTGAAGAAGTAGAACAAATCTACCTCCTTCATTTCATTCATTAATTCAGTCATATATTTATTTATTTATTTATTACATAAACAGTTGTAGTAGAAGCAGAGGTTACCAAGGTCAGACAGAACAGAAGAAAATCTCAGTTTTATGAGGTGAAAAAGAAAAAAAAAACAAGAGAGAAGCAGTGGGTGATAAAACAAGTACCGGTGTTAAATAAGCAGCTAGCTATGAATAATATTTAGGAACCAAGAAAATCCCAAAATCAGGATAGTATGAAGGATCAGCAGCCTAAAGTTTGAAAAAGGAAGGTATGCAAGTTTGGAAAGACGCAAATCGACAAGACTCTTACCGATTCGGATGGTTGCCAGAGAAATCGGTTGATCTCGTATCACTAGGACCTGCTTGAGGTCTGGAAATAATAAAATGTGCACATGTAACATATCTTATTCCTGGGACTTGCTTGAAGCAAAATAAACCAAGGGGGCTGGGAGAATAAATAAAAACTCAGAGAAAATTCTGAAAAATTAAATTTCAAAATCAAAACTGAAAATCAAAAAGGTGTAAATTAAAACTGAAAATAAAATAAAATAATATGAACATAAATAATTAAAAGAATTGAAAATACAGAATTTAGTACAAACTAAACAGAAAGCAGGGTGTCTTCAACTAATTTAGTGCACTCTGTAAATAACCAATTTATTAATGCGAAAGTCGAGGGGAACTATGGTTTAGCTACATGTATGTATTTTAAATATATCATTATCATCATCATCATCACCATCATCCATTTTTCCATGCAAGAACTTTCTTTGTCTCAACTGTCTTTTGGTGTACTTTTATAGTCAGTACATTCCAACCTTGACCTCTCTCACATTTTCACCAGCAATCATCCATTTTCCTTACATTTTGAGCTCCACGCTTGTTTTATTTAAGAAACAATTACGTATTTCATACTCACCTCTTTCCAAGTTCTTTCTAAGGAAAGAGTAAACTTGTCATTAAGTTCACATCTTTCTCGCAAAAAAAAGGATTAGCTTAAAACAGATTGGAAGTCAGATCACTAATGCTTCTCAATAGAGTATTAGAGAAAGGTGAAAAGCATGAATAAAGTGATGACACTTACCTGCCAAACCAGGCTTAACAGATGCCTTAGTCTCATCTCTATTATTTCTACAACTAAACAATAAATGAGGTGAGCAGGTCATTGAATGTTGTGACAATGATGTCAACCACAGAAGATGGTTGCTGCTCCCCCTCAAAAAGAGAAAAGAAGCTCAACAGATCACAGCATAATAACTGCAGTTTTCTGAATTCTATTTTGAAAGGTTCTAGATGTGAACTTGTGCAGGGAAACAGATTTTGTAGTATCATGTGAAGGCCATTATGCCAATATCAAACACATGCACTGACTTGTTTTCACTGATTATTATTATTATTATTATTATTATTATTATTATTATTATTATTATTATTCAGTAGTTTTATTTTTATAGCGTGCCTTGGGTATGTGCTGTGGTTTGCTGTGGTGCTCTTATGGTTACTGTATTGAAAGTGTTTTGCGTAGGATGTGTGCAGTGCCCAGTAGTGCAATTTTCTGTATGTTATATATATTTGTAAGTCATGGTGTTTTTGTTATGTATTTGTCTGAATATTTTTTTATTATACCTAAGGCACCTACTATGATAGGAATTGTTTCTGTTTTTAGATTCCACATTCGAGTTACCTCTATTTCAAGGTCTTTGTATTTTGAAAGTTTCTCCATTTCTTTTATGGAAATGTTGCTGTCTGCTGGTATTGATACATCAATTAGAAAGCATTTTTTTCCTTCATGATCTTTGACAACTACATCTGGCCTATTGGCCTTAATTTCTCTATCTGTGTGTATTGGCATATCCCAGAGTAAGGTTGCTTTCTCGTTTTTTGTGACCTTTTCTGGCGTGTATTTATACCATCTTTTTTCTGTTGTTATTCCATAGTGTTGGCATAGCTTATTATTATTATCATTATTATTATTATTATTATTATCAGTCAATTAGTTAACCATTTAGCCAATTAACTCATTGACTGTGACTAATCATTGAGTCAATCGATCAATCAGCAGGGGTCTGTTTCAGATTTGTCTAGACAAGCGGTTCTCAATTGGGGTCCATATGACCCTTGGGGTTCCACGTATAAGATTCTGTCATTAAAATTTATGTGCAATAAATCGTTTATACATCTATAATGCACAAAATATTTTAACACTTGTTAAATACAATTTCTAATAATATTTAATTATAAAAATACATTTTTTTTTTTTGAAACATAGAATGAAATAAGAATCAAAGGGGCCTAGAGGTAAAAAAAATGGTTGAGAACCACTGGTCCAGATAGACTTGAAACAGACCTAGAGTAGAAAGAGCATGTCATTGATGAGATTGCAAATGATAACGAAAGGACTTTGACAAACCTAGCCAATTGATTGACCAAACATTTAATCAATCTCAATTAGTTAAATGCTTAAAAGTTAATGAAATGACTAATTGTAAAATAAAGAAGTGAAATAGAACCAGTGCATGTGTTCATTATTGACATAATGACCTTCCCAAGATACAACAAAAAAAAAAGTAATTGCTCCAACACATAAAAGTGTATTGAGGTAGTTCATGATCAATCTCATGCAAAAGTTGATCCTATTTGTCCCAATCATTTTTTATTGAAATCAAGTAAGAGTGGTGACGGTGATTGTGAGACCTGACCTACTACCATAATTTGCCAAATAAGATCCTCACTGCGTTTCTGAATCATTTGGAGATTAGCCCCCTTCCCCCTTCACAATGCCTATAACACTTCCGTTGTAAACTACCTACAATCATTTAAGATTCATGGTCACAGACTACACATACACACAAGCACATGCATTTCTGGCCAGAGCTGGTTGGGACAAACTCACCAGCGCTCATCTTACCAGGACAACATTAAAACATATGTTATGTTTTCCAATCTTCTAAACATCCTTAGACATCACACCTACACAAAGAACAACTACTTATGTTCATACATGTAACTCACAGAAGATAGTCAATACATTTAATCTGATACAGAATATACATACCCATTCTACACACACAATTAAGTTTACCAGTTCTTTAATAATACTCCAATAATTTACAACATAGTCAATATGATGATATCACCAGATTCTTAAGTGCATGGCGTTTTTTGCCACATCAGTTTGCACGCAAATAGGTTATGTAGATATGTAGGCAAACTTGAAGAAGAAATATGAATTATCAAGTTATCACCCATTAAATTTCAGACTGCTCACAACCACTACAGCTTCCCCAAATAACAGGTTTCTCCTCATCTTTCCAGTTGAACTTCACATTTAAAATAATAAAGCAGAAAGTCAACACATGATTACCTGTGACTTTTATTTTTGTATGAATGAATATGAGTGAGCAGAGAGAGAGAGAGAGAGAGAGAGAGAGAGAGAGAGAGAGAAAGAGAGAGAGAGAAAGAGAGAAAGAGAGAGAGAGAAAGAGAGAGAGAGAGAGAGAGAGAGAGAGTATGTGTGTGTGTGTGGTGTGTGTGTAAAACAAGCAACATTTATTTTTCACTTATTTTCATTTACTTTAAGGTTGTTTTGTTTACGATCTCTCCCTTTCCACTCTCTCCATCATTTACTGTCGGCTATAAAGAGATTCTCATCAAATGCTAACCCTACAGTCTATTATTATATTGATTCTATCTCCGACTGAATACAGTTTATAGACTGAATTTGATTGTTTGGCTTTTTAATATACAAAACCAGGGTGGGTGCAGACCCAATCATTTGTAGGCTTTTTCTTCAATAACACAGCAAAAGAAATGCAACAGAAATACACACACACACAGACACAAGCACATACTTGTAGATAGGAAATAGCAACAAACATAACATAGTAAACGCTAAGACAGAGCGAACTGCTGAGGAATGCAGTTCAAATCTTAAAGTTCAAAGTATTTTATCTGAAATTCAGTTACAGAATGCTCGGTTACACTATCCATTCCTCTACCACACAATTCCTCTCTGGGGACTTTTAAAAATATTTAAAACCACTACATCTAACAAATTTTATACATAACCACACATACATACATACACATACACACATGCATGTATGTATGTATATTGTGTGTATATAGATAGAGAGCAAGGGAGAAATGGAGAGCAAAGGTTACAGTTTACAAAGTAATTTTACAATATTTGTATAAACACTGATAGACAGAGCGAGCAGTAGTGAAAAGGTCAGCAAAATGATGCATCTCCTTTCAGTTGTCATAGTTGCTTTTTCTGCTGTATTTCGTTTCGTTTTGTTTTGTTTTTTTTAGAGCAAAAATTTTTTGATATCTAAATAGTGTTTAGAGTATTGCTGTCTCTTGAGGTGGAATACTGCCACAGACTGATAGCATTATCTTGATTAAAGACTGAGACATACACGCACGCACACACACACACACACACACACACACACACATGTACAAATACGCACGCACTGCATACTAAGTGTATAAGAGTTGGCATGCATGTACATTGTGTGTGTGTGTGTGTGTGTGTAGCAAGGAAGATCAGAAGGAGAATATATAGTGGGTATGTATGTAGGAAAGAGAGGGAAGGAAATGCATAAATAAAGGGAGAGAAAGAGGGGTAGAGAGAGAGAGAGAGAGAGAGAGAGAGAGAGTAAGCAATGTGTGGATGATGTAAGAAACAGGGGTGTACAAGGAGGGAGAGAGAGTGTGTGTGTGTGTGTGTGGATGATGTAGTATGAAAAGCAAGTGAGTGCAAAAACATAAAGAGGAGAGGAAGATGCAACAAGAGGCTATCAGAGAAGAGATAGAAGAGAACAGTGTGTGTGTGTGTGTGTGTGTGTGTGTGTGTGTGTAATTGACAAAAAAAGAGAGAGAGAGAGAGAGAGAGAGAGAGAGACTGTTTTGAGATGTGATTGCGAAAGGAAAAAAAAAAAGAAGAGTGGGTGAGATGGAGGACATAGACAGGGAAATGAAAAAGATTGAGAAATAGACAAAAAGAGAAGAATCTTCACAAATGTCTTCATGGAACCCAT
>NC_142936.1:10231380-10258880 GCF_046866305.1 Octopus bimaculoides
ACACACGCACAAACACACACGCACAAACACACACGCACAAACACACACGCACAAACACACACGCACAAACACACACGCACAAACACACACATATATACAGAGTAGTTAATTTTGATCACAGTAAGATAGTATTTTCATAATCCATTGCAAACTTCTTGAGAGACATTTATCAATAAATATCAATAATGCTTCCCAATATTGAGAAGATTTCAGCAAACACAGGCACCATATGCATTCACAGATTTTACACTGGTGTGAATAATTTCAATTAACTTTGCTTTATAGAGGAATGTCAAGAAAAAAACAAAAATATTTCAAAAACAGTAAAAAAAAAAAAAAAAATGCAGATAAATAGAAGCTAGTAATGAATTAAAGTTTCTATTCATTATTTAGTTATTTATGTTTATTTATTTTTATTTATTTTTATTCATTTATGAATTAAAGTGTAAATAAATTTATAATTTTTTTTTCCTCCCCATAAAATGAGTCATTGATAAATATATTAAGATCTCAGATAATGGCTACTTATGGCAATTGAGGTTTTCTAACTTGCGTAACATTACAATTGAAAAATCTTTATCAGATTCCTAGTTGACTCTTCTGCTTTCAATATTTCCCCAACTTCCAGCGAAAGTGTTTAATGTACGTGAAGGAGAGGAGCAGCAGTTGCAGCAGCATTAATGATGATGAAGAGTCTGGAAGCAAGGCTGTTGCCACTAAGAAGTTAAAAGTTTTTGGCGACATAAGTTCACAACTCAATTTTGAATTCACAGATTGAATTCACATATTTCGTCTCCCTGTCGTCACTAACACCAAAGGAAAAGAATGAACACCCTCGACATAGCATTTCTTTTCCTCTGTAGATCTAACAACTCTGGTGCTTCCCCAGCCCCTACCAACACCACTCCCTGAAAGCTAGAACTGATCTAATGTTTGCTTACATAAGTAAATCAACAAATGAAGAAAACAGAGGAGTAAAAGGGAAAATGAAATAACCTTCATATATTTCAGGTACAAAACAAATCATCAGAAATGAACACCTTGACCCTTTAGCATTTAAATTGACCAATATCTGGCCCAAATATTCTACCTGCTTTACGTTCAAACAAGCCAAGTCTGGCCTCTTGCACTTATCCTTTTATGTTATTCTAAATACAAACAACCACATCATTGAAAGCTTCAAGATAATGCACAATTAATATAAAACAATCCTTTCTACTAAAGGCACAAGGCCTGAAATTCTGGGGGAGGGGACTAGTCAATTACATCAACCCCAGTGTTTCACTGGTGCTTAATTCATCGACCCTGAAAGGATGAAAGGCAAAGTCGACCTCGGCGGAATTGGAACTCAGAACATAGCGACAAGCGAAACACCGCTAAGCATTTCGTCCAGCATCCTAATGATTCTGTCAGCTCGTCACCTTTTTTAATATAAAATACGAATAAATAAGCATTGCACTTGACAGAATAATCTGAAAGCTAAAGGGTTAAAGAAAGTCTACATCAGTGGTTCTCAACCCCTTTTTTACATATGGACCCATTTGATTTCTATTTTACCTGGATGAACCTTCTTAGTCATCTGATACTCTTTTACTCTTTTACTTGTTTCAGTCATTTGACTGGGGCCATGCTGGAGCACCGCCTTTAGTTGAGAAATTTGACCCCAGGACTTATTCTTTGTAAGCCTAGTACTTATTCTATCGGTATCTTTTGCCGAAATGCTAAATTACAGGGACGTAAACACACCAGCATCGGTTGTCAAGCGATGTTGTGGGGACAAACACAGACACACAAACACATACACATATATATATATACATATATACGACAGGCTTCTTTCAGTTTCCGTCTACCAAATCCACTCATAAGGCTTTGGTCGGCCCAAGGCTATAGTAGAAGACACTTGCCCAAGGTGTCACACAGTGGGACTGAACCCAGAACCATGTGGTTGGTAAGCAAGTTACTTACCACACAGCCACTCCTGATGTTTAGAAAAATATTATATTTTTATAATTAACTCTTATTAAGAACTACATTAAAAAATTTTTTTATATTTTGTGTATCGTAGAAGAATAACCAATTCATTACAAATAAATTTTAACTAAATCTAATATGGACCCCCAAGGGCTTTTTCGGACCCCAACTGAGAACCACTAGTATATGTAGATACTGGTGTATTGATCACTGTATGGGCATTGATCCTACTTTGTCCACATAGAGTTGGTTGTTCATTTCTGATGATGGGCCTTTGTGCCTGAAATATATAAAGGTTATTTAAGTTTTCCTTTTGCATTGTTAGAAGCTCTCATTCTTCGTTATTTGTTATTTGACTTCTGTATCATAATGCTTCCAGCAAACTACAATGCCTTTCTTTGCTTACAGATTCTGAAGTTCGTTATTACTTGGTTTTTTTTTTCTTCTTTTTTTCATAAAGAATATTTAAAATTTCCAACTGAGAACAACCATTAACTTGAGCATGCAAACACACATACACATAGAATCTATTGTGATATTGTAAGAAAGAAGCAGAGAGAGGGAGAGAGAGAGAGAGACAGAAAGACAGAGAGTACGTGGAGGAAGAAGAAAAAAACCAGTAGCTGAGGCATGAATAGAGTGAGATTTTATAGGAAGAAGTATATCAGTACATCAGCCCAGCCACACCAGGAAACTTTGTAAGAATAAGCAACAGCCACCAAGAACACAATATCATGTGATTTTTTCACAATAAATCTCCCCAGATATGGATGGGAATGGGGTGGGGGTGGGGGGATAAGTAATGTAATGGAGGTGCTGGTTACACGTATCAATAACCGATTGTATTTCTTAGGTGTTAAATAAAAAGCATCCCATCGATCTTGTTTCGTTCTCCACATGTAATGCGGTTGTATAAATGCAGGAGTTACAAGCGAACCCGCTGTAACTCAAAGAGGTTCCGTCATTTAAGTTAATGCACATCTTCACCTAGCAACAGTGAACTTGTTGCCGGTTTTTGATTTGGTGAACGAGTCAAACCAGTTTCACAGGTCACTGTGTTATAATATGCAATTTATATAATTCTTGATATATATATATATATATATATATATATACATACACACTGCATAACATTCACTGCAACAAACAAGACTGGCTTTGTTATTGATATTAACCAAAAGGTTTCTGAATGCAACATTAGGTTCTATTCCACATAATACATTATCACTAAAAGTGCTCTCTCTCTCTCTCTTCTTTCTTTCTCCCTCTCTCTCTCTCTGCATACACACAAACATAATAAATATTCCAGATTCATTGACCAAAGCTTGTCTTTGCTGCACACTACCACATATCACTCTACATACCTCAACCTAGCAGAAAATATCTACCACTCTACTACCACCGTTACTGGTGTTGAGTGGTCAATATCAAGATCATCCAGCAACAAGTTGGGTTTTTTTTTTGCTTTTTTTTTTAATTCTTTAAAGTGTTTTAGCTTTAAAGCTGCGGTCATACTGGGGCACCACCATCAGAAAAGTATATGAGAAAAAGAAAATTTAGCTCTGTTATATAGTAAGGGTAACAACAGCATCCTCACCACACCAGCTGCAGACACAATTAATGGTTAAAAGTAAAACTGATGATGATGATGATGATGATGATGATGATGTTGATGATGGTGACCATGATGAAGGAGGGAGGGGAAGGAGGGAGGGGAAGGAGGGAGGGGAAGGAGGGAGGGGAAGGAGGGAGGGGAAGGAGGGAGGGGAAGGAGGGAGGGGAAGGAGGGAGGGGAAGGAGGGAGGGGAAGGATGGGAGGGGAAGGAGGGAGGGGAAGGAGGGAGGGGAGGGAGGAGGGAGGGAGGGGAGGGAGGAGGGAGGGAGGAGGGAGGGAGGGAGGAGGGAGGGAGGAGGGAGGGAGGAGGGAGGGGAGGAGGGAGGGGAGGAGGGAGGGGAGGAGGGAGGGGAGGAGGGAGGGGAGGAGGGAGGGGAGGAGGGAGGGGAGGAGGGAGGGGAGGAGGGAGGGGAGGAGGGAGGGGAGGAGGGAGGGGGAGGAGGGAGGGGGAGGAGGGAGGGGGAGGAGGGAGGGGGAGGAGGGAGGGGAGGAGGGAGGGGAGGAGGGAGGGGAGGAGGGAGGGGAGGAGGGAGGGGAGGAGGGAGGGGAGGAGGGAGGGGAGGAGGGAGGGGAGGAGGGAGGGGAGGAGGGAGGGGAGGAGGGAGGGGAGGAGGGAGGGGAGGAGGGAGGGGAGGAGGGAGGGGAGGAGGGAGGGGAGGAGGGAGGGGAGGAGGGAGGGGAGGAGGGAGGGGAGGAGGGAGGGGAGGAGGGAGGGGAGGAGGGAGGGGAGGAGGGGGGGAAGGAGGGACCTACAGATGGACAGAGGGATGGAGGGAGGGAGAGAGGAAAAAAGAAAGAAAGAAAGAAAGAAGCCAAAGCTGACATCAGTGAGATATGAACTCGGCACATAAAGAGCCTGAACAGAAACTTGCAAGGTATTCTGTCTGTTGCCCTAACAACGCTGCCAAACATGTGTGAAATTAACACCTGACTGAGGCTCCAAAAGAATAAAATTATTATTACTTTTAACTTATTTACTGCTAAAATTGATCCTCAAACGAGCTACGAGATTACTTAGAAATGATTAAACAATCTATTTGTTCTTCTGGCACTGGCACCTCTACATTTAGAACTGATTGCAAGTAAAATTAAATGATGTTGTTGCAAGCGTTGTTGATGCTGTTGTTGATGAGGAGGATGCTGACAACGACGACGATGATGGCAATGACAACGTCATTCTACCTTCTCTTCAGATTTTAATTACACACACACACACACACACACATGCGCAAGCATGTACACATACACGGGCACACGTACATACCTTAAGCAAAGCAATTTCAGCAAGACTCTCAGAGATGCAAACAACACCTTCTTGTCTAAACAATCCACAATATTTTACCTTGTATTTTTAAAGTTATAATAATAATGCTGATCGCCCACATTAATAATAACAAATTTTGCATTGCCGCAGGACAGCATATTTGTAGGGAGAAAGTCTAATCAACTGATAAAAATGCCAGAAGGACAAAATGTAAAGCTGAACCCCATAATATTTGATGAACCCAGAACAAAGATGGACAAAACTAAATACTGAAACTACTCTCATTAACAACAGAAATAATTTGTTTAGTCATTTATACACAGCTCAATGATCTCTTACAGCCAACCACTCAATAAAGGACTAGAAGTATAGCTGCTGTGTTTTGTCCAGTGAAGCAGGTTTAGGTGCTTCGCCCACGAGCACAACATAACAAAAGTTGTGAAATCTAAATTAAAGATAACAATGTGGTTAGTAATCCAACACCTAAACATTATTGTCTGTTTCTCTGGAAACACGGGTGTTTTGTTCATCGTTCTTAAACAAACCTTATTCAGGGACCTTTTGAGTGCGATGGGCTACTCAACCTGAAGAAAATTCTAACAGGGCCCCACCTGTGAGGTCATGCATTGTTCATCTTAATATAAGATCACCATGTTGTGCACATATGATTGCGATGCCTGGTGTACATTTGTCTGACGGGTAGTCATGATAGGTATATTGGGCTTCATATATTTGTACCCCAGTGTTACTTTGATGGCATGCACTGCACTCTCATATAATAATAATAATAATAATAATAATAATTAGATAGCTGAAAAGAACAGTTAGCATGGTACCGTAGGCTCCAACAAAACCGGAGATAAAAAGAATAATAATAATGATAATAATAATAGTTCCAATATAAGCACAAAGCCAGAAATTTTGTGGGCAGTAGGGTACAGTGAAGTATATTGAACCCAGAACTTGACTAATTCTTTAATTTTTCAACCCCAGGAAGAGGGGAAGGCAAGGGGCTGTGAAAAGTTCCCGGTTTTGGGTAAAGGAAATACAGGAGAATCAGTTAATTATGATGAATGATTTTGATCAACATATTCCCTTCTCAGATCCAAGCACTTATTGCAGTGGTCCTTCAGTTTTTTGAAGCCCTGGAAAACAACCCAGAAAGTTAGCCTCCAGTCAGGCCATTTGTGATACCCTTAAAGCGAAGAACTTTTTCCCCCACCCCCTCATGTGTGTGTGTGTGTGTGTGTGTGTGTGTGTGTGTGTGTGTGTGTGTGTGTGTGTGTGTGTGTGTGTGTGTGTGTACTACTATATATATTTGCTAAATGGTGTAATGCATTTGGTCCCCCCACTACAACTGATTCCACTTATCAACCATCCTTATATAACAATGGTGATGATGATTTCTTTCGTAGGCCACAAGGACCCAAAAACAATACAAAGATGAAATACAAAGAGAAACAGAAAACATTGGGGGTTTTATAACAGGTAACAGGGTGAGACTGACAATAAAGGTATATCAATAAATTAATAATAACAATAAAAATAATAATAATAATAATAATAATAATAATAATAATAAATAATAATAATAAACAATAATACAAAATAACACTTACAGCATGGAATGACAAAATAAAAACAACAAACAATCACTAAAATGGGGTGGGAGAACCACTTAGTATACTCCAGGGGTACCAAACACATTATCCCAGATTACCCTAGCACGCTAAAGACAATTGCCTTCTTACCAACCTACAGGTGTATAGTTCTTATGGCCACACCAATTTTACCATTCACACTTCTTTCATAATTATGAGAGAGCAGCACCACCTCTCTCTCTTTCTCTCTCTCTCTCTCAAACTTACATCTCAAGTGGTATTTGAAGACGGTGATGAGAGTTTAGCCTGACAAGAAAATACTCTATCCACAAATCATTCAACCGTACCTACCGTAGAACTTGCTTGACCAGCAGACAGAAGACTATCTGCTCTTACTTCTCAATCCAGAATACCAAATGCCCAACTTTAGACTGCACAAGACCCAGGATTTCAACTAACTCAAAGAGATGAGCTGTGAAAAGAATGTCACACAATGAGTGACCACACCTGTCCACTATCATCATCATCCATGATGTACCATGTAAAAAGCACCCATTTTAGTGATACATAGAAAGCACACATGCCAGTGTCTCATAGAAAGTACCTTGTGCTGGTACCATGTAAAAGCAGCCATGCCAATGCCAAATATAAAGCACCTATGCTGGTGCCATGTAAAAAACACTTAGTACATTCTGTAAAGTGGTTGGCATTAGAAAGAACATCCAGCCATAGAAACCATGCCAACTGCAGCCTTGTGTAACTCTCAGGTGGCCAGCTCCTGTCAAACAATTCAACCCATGCCAGCATGGAAAATGTATGTTAGATGCTGCTGATGATGATTCTCTGCCAAGTGTCAACCTCAGGATATACCAGTTCATGGCATTCTGAGGCTCCCTTATATAGATGGCTGCTAGAAGGGTCTTTCCTTTCCAGATGACATATTAAAAACCCACCAATATGTTCAAGTTAATTTCTTATTTCTTTATTGCCCACAGGGGGCTAAACATAGAGGGGACAAACAAGGACAGACAAAGGGATTAAGTCGATTACATCGACCCCAGTGCATAACTGGTGCTTATTTAATCAAACCCGAAAGGATGAAAGGCAAAGTCGACCTCGGCAGAATTTGAACTCAGAACGTAGTGGCAGACGAAATACCACTAAGCATTTCGCCCGGCGTGCTAACGTTTCTGCGAGCTTGCCGCCTTGTTCAAGTTAATTTCTGTTCTTATCAACACCTCTACTTTTCACTAATATAATTTTCTTTTTTTTTTTTTTTTTTTTAACAGCAACAAATTCATAAAATACATAAACAGGTAAATTTCAAGAGTGGCTCCAACAGAGTTTAAGAAAAGAAAAAAGAAAAAAAATCAAGCAAACTCCTGGTTCTTTGAATGAGAACAGAACTGCTTTTGGAACATTTAAAAAGTAACATGCACTGTAAAAGAAATTAATTTTAGTACATAATTATTGAATGCAATTACAAGAAACAAGAGCTGTTAATTAGGTTTAAGGTCAATCTTGGGGTGGGCAGGGAGATTGTAAGGAACTGACATGCAATTTGTTCATGACTAAAGAACCGAAATTAAAAACTCATAGACTTAAGAAGATATGCTTGTGCAGGGCTAGACTGACACACTATCTGTGCATGTTCCAATAATTATATCCTAAAACCATTTAGAACAATGAACGTACAGACTCAGAGCCATGTTGTTATATCATTCCAACATCATTATGATATTGATGCTTTGCCAATTCAAAGATCTTTAAGAATTAGTAGTAGTGGTGGTGGTGGTGGTGGTATTATTATTGATGATGATGATGATGATGATGATGATGAAAGAAGAAGAAAAAGAAGAAAAAGAAGAAGAAGAAGAAAAAGAAGAAAAAAAAGAAAAAGAAGAAGAAGAAAAAGAAGAATAAAAAGAAGAAAAAGAAGAAGAAGAAAAAGAAAAAGAAGAAGAAGAAGAAGAAGAAGAAGAAAAAGAAGAAGAAAAAGAAGAAGAAGAAGAAGAAGAAGAAGAAGAATGGCAACAATAGTAATAATAATAATAACAATGATGATAATGAATATTATTGAAGAGAAAAGAAAAAGCACAACAGTACTGTGCTGCCAAAGTGTAAGTATAAGTTAGCATTCAGCTTTGGTTTTATGCATATTTTTAGCTTATGTTTATCAATTGACATGAGCGCTAATGTATCTGTATAAGACATTTGGCAGAGATTTTTAGAAATACTAGATTGCTGTTGATAAAGAAAGAGAAACTGCAGACAATTGAAAAACAACATTTATCTTTCTTTCTTTTTTTTTTTTCTCTCCCTGAATATTTCTACTTAAAAGGAATTAAAACCATGACAGATGACAGAAATTATGATATTATTGCTAATATAGAAACAAACAAAACAAAACCAAGTAAACGACAACAACAAGAGGAAAAGAAAAAAAAAAAAAACTAATTTAGCATTAGTGAGATGAGGAAGATGAGAAGGAAGAGGAAGAAGAAAAATCAAGACCAGAAAAAAAAAAAAATAAATAAATGAAACTAGGATAGGAATTGACAGAAAAATGAAAACAAAAACCTACTTATTGCGAACATTCGGAATGTAGTCATGTGGAAAAAAAGAAAGCCAACAAAACGAGTAATAAGTTAATGGAAATTGATTTTAAGGTGTCAGCTGATGATGAGGAAGAAAAATGGGTTCATTATTACTGTAGCTAGCTTGTTGATACTCTGCAATGTGAATATGGAAGGTTTGAAGTGTTGAAAAACATAGGGAGAGTGCTGACAATAAAGAGACAACACCTGATGAATGGAACCAAGATGGTCCCTCTATCTTGTTATGTGTCAATTATAATGATTGGTACCGTTACTGACAGAATGTGTTCAGGACATGTAGACGGCCTTAGCTTTAGCTCTTTTCTACCTAAACGTCAACGGCACCCCATCCTCTCCATGCTATACAGTGTATTCTCTGTACAGATCTGCCTTAGCTAAAACTGATGTTTCCATTTGTTCTTGTTTCGTTTTGGAGTTTTCTGCCCCTCTCCCCAAACCAATTCAGCACTGTTTAACCTGAAACATCAGCACTACTACTACTACTACTACTACTACTACATCGTGACTCGATGAGGCAGGTGGACTAGCAGAATTTAAAAGACAAACACCTCTCTCCAATCACACTCCTACATCAGTTTTTTTTTTGTTTTTTTTTTTAAGTACACACTAGAAACGTAATGTAGTCCTAGATACATTATGCCTGGAAAATAGACAAGATGCTTGAACACCATTCATTGTATGCAAGTATGCAAGTGTGCTCATTCATATTCGTCCTAGGGTTAAACAACAACAGCATGTGTATACACACACGCACGCAAACACGTACACAAAATATTTCCCTCTCGTTAGACTCATCCAATCTCTAATCAACTCCCTCTTCTAACGACCCAGCGTTTTTATCATTAATTTAATCTGGCTCTTCACCAGCTCGGCTCTTCACCAACATTTTTTCACCTTCACTTTATAACATCCAATAAAACCAGTGATTTCTATAATATTCCCTAATATTACTCCTTATTATGATGGACTCTGTACTGTCACTGCTCCAGTTTCAACCATACAACTGAAATTGCCTTTCACACACGGAGAAAGATCATGACCGTCATTACAAGAGATACAGTCGATTACTGTTATTACTAACTCTACCCACAGTAATGTTTAAGTCACCAAGGAAACAGAAATTATTGACTGTCTCCTTCTCCTCCACGAAATCCATTGTCATCGGCACCAATATTTTCAGGTGGCTTGGTTGCACAGCCTGCTGTGCAAGTGCATATAAAACCACTCTCTTTTTGTAATTGCTTGATACATCAATACATTTTTGCCAATATGTGATAGTTTATTCTTTATTCTCTTCACAGACTATTCATTTCAAATTATCGTAGATAGGTAGCATTAAAACTGGTAATGAAATGTTAGTCGTTACAGTCGGATTTTTCGCAACAGTCATTAAAAGCAAACAAACTACTATTTTGAAACATTTTAAAAAATATCATAAGCCAAATAAACCCACTATAAATAAATAAATATATTAATAAATAAATGAATACCAAAATAATAAATAAATACAGAAAATCATAAAGTTCAAATTGAAAAAAAATCCTTTGAAAGTAAACAAGTCCTAAAATTTCTACATATAGGTTAACTGTTTCCCTACAATGATTATAAACAGAAAAGAATATTAAAACATATAGCAAAAATGCGGTATAATAAAAACCACAAAATGGGAAGTTCTTACAATGGGAAAAATGATGTTTCTTTGACAGCATATATGAAATTATTAATATAAATTTAGATGTTTCATAATATTGTTACAATATATTGCAATGCATTTCTACATTAATTACAATAAACATCACGCACAATCATATCAATAGAAATGCTGCCATACTTTCTCAAATCAGATCAGCTGCTCCAAAGAGTTGTTGGTAAGATGATAGAAAACAGTCATCTTTCCATAAGCAAACTTTGGATTGCTTTTCTAAATAACATTTTCTGTAGCAAGCTAGATATTACAAAACCATTCCAACCGTTTTAAAAATAACCAGAGTAAAGATTTGTAGGATATTTGGAGAATATGATTAGATCTTTGCAAATAATATGCAAAGACAAAGTTATCTGATTTTCGAAGTAATAATAAAAGATAGAGAATTAGATATTAACATCAGCTTTCTAAAATCTGATAAAATTATTTTCAATTTAAAACTGAAGCAAATAGTTTTAAATAGTGTGTGTCAGCTTTAAATTATTAAACTAGTTTTGCAACAATCATAACTTGTTTTAAAGTTGGTGATCAAATTGTTTTGTTAACAACCAGCTGTAGTTTGGAAATTACTTTCCTTCAGCAGTTTTCCAATCAACAACACGGTTACTGCCCCCCCCCCCAAACCTTCCAACCTTGAATCAATCCTCTTAATCATTCACTTCGAGTCCCTAAAGATTAATTACTGTTAATCATTCAGCTCAGATTCAATCACATGTTGTCCTTAGCAGTCGAATCCAACTCCTCATTAGAATAATTAATTAAGTCAAATACATACATAAATATATATATATGTGTGTGTGTGTGTGTGTGTGTGTGTGTGTGTGTATATATATATATATATATATATACACCGATGTTGAAAGTACCATAAATTGCAAATATGCTAATGTATTGTATACACATGAGCTAAAATATGACAGATAGACATAGATTGATAGAGAAATGTTAGTGTTTGGTATCTATCAGACTAGTTTTCTTTTTTTTCTATAGTAGAAAATATAAAAATATTTGAACCAACATAAATGCACATACTCCCACACTAATAGAACACAAAGTATTGGATAAAAAGTGAAATTAATAAAGCCGCGAGAGATTATTAAATGGGGCAATCTTAGCTAAGTACAAGTTTCCATCTCCACCTGTAGCTACTTCAGCCCCTGTCATGAAACATTACATTAACAGAATAAACACTCCATTAAACAGACTCCCCTCAACCACCACCACTACCACCACCACCACAACCACTCCATCTCCTGCTTTCCACTCGAGTTGAAAGTGATGCAATTACTTCCTATCTTGCAACTTCAGATAAAGTAATCGTAAAGATTCAAAATATAGTTAAATTGTTGTTTCGGCAATTAAATTCGCTTCTAACTAATCTCTATATCTACGTGCTCAATGTAATTCCCATAGCAAACCACTTCCTTATATGTCTCTTGAGCCAGAACCAATACAACTATCTCTATCTTTCAGATATGTGGTGTGGTGTGGTGTGGTATGTGTGTGCCTATATATATATATATATATATATACACACACATATATATATATATATATATATATATATACACACACACATATATATATATATATATATATATATATATAAATATATTTATATATATATATATATTTATATATATATTTATGTATATATGCACACACACACACACACACACACACAGACATACATACACTTTAAAAATCTTTCGATAATTAGGATGCCACAAATTAAAAATCAATACAACCGTACCTTCCATTTCCAACATGCAGAGAGTGAATGGCTGTTGCTATAATCAAATATCAATACCCAACATCACATATTTATCTGGACAATTGTAACTGCTGATACTGATCTAGTTGGACATTATATATAGATCCCCATATGTATAGATTTTTCACACATCTTATGACAGGTAGCATATTTACACTATAGGTATTGACAGAAAGGACTTCCTATTAATCTTGCCATTTACAACCATCATGCATTCTTATGCTAAAATTTATTTCCCTGCTTTACTATGTTATAGCAACAATTATATCTATATCTGCATGCGTGGCTGTACATGTGCATATATATATATATATATATATATGTATATATGCATGTATGTATATCTATTCAGACAGCTTCATATGAGCCGCATGCTTATATAATCAAACCTGACAACTATCAACTTAAATACATGCCATACGAAGCAACTTTAAAATATTCAGCAAAAATCTTATAAAACTAGGATTGTTACAACGAATCCTTTTTAATGCGGTTTTTTCTCTCTCTCTCTCTCTCTCTTCCCCGCACCACCACCACCACTTCTTCTCCTTACAGTGCCTGCTTCTTTATTTCATTTTAATTCTCCTATCTCATTCCTCCACCTGCCATAATTTTGAAATCAGTGAAAGGAAAATTGCACACAAAAAAGTTCAATGTGTTCAAGAGAGAGAGAGAGAAAAAAAAAGAACATTGATTTTTAATCAAACAGTTAACTCTCATCTATAATGTATAGAATGAGCAAATTTACTTATATATCAACAACTTACAGAAGCTAAGCAACAACACTTTTATATATATTACAGGACAAAATTGGGATTATAAATGAATAACTTGTCCAATTTGAAGATTATAAATATCCAATATTCTATACTGTGCAGTTCTAGCTAGAAATAAAACTTTCACAGAATTCACTAGAAATAATTTAATATTTCCTTAAATAGACGAATTTTTCTAATGGTAGTTTTATCTGTTTTGTTTATTAGAAATATTTCATCTTCATTTTAGCACCTTATAATTTCTGTGTGCATGCAGGTGTGTGTAGTATGTGTGAGAAAGAGTGGGGGGAAGGGAAGACGGAGGAGAAAGTGGCTGAATCGACATGGGGACTTGCTTAATCTATATGCAATGTAAAGTAGTACACCCTAAAGAAAACCAGTGCCTATCACAAACAGCATGGCCATATTCAACATATATATATATATATATATATATATATATATATATATACCTACATCTGTATGTTTGTGTGTATGTATGCATGTATGTATACACGCTCGTATCACTTCATTGCAAATATATGAGTGTGTAACATATGCATGCATTTAGATATATATATATATAAATATTGATAGAAAGGACAACAGAAGAAAGAAAGAGACCTCGATATTATGTAAATAGTGGAATTTATCTGTAAAAATATGTGACACTTATTTGGTAGCCATGATAAAACTCCAGGTTTCGGATGCCAGAGTGGGAACCCACGCCAACTGAAAATTCCTGTGAAAAATGACCGTTAAACAAAGGGAAATTACTGTGTGGTTGACCGTTATTAAGACAAAAGACAAAAGGTCATTTTTCACAGGAATTTTCAATGGTCAGATAACTGAAGAGATGTTGGCGTGGGTTCCCACCCCAGTATCCGAAAAGCGGATCTCTATCATGGCTACCGAATAAGTGTCACATATCTTTACAGATATATATATATATATATATATATATATATATATATCGCATTAACAAAGTACATGCAAGTGAATGGCCATTGAAAAACAAGGGGAACAGAAAATTATGCTCATAATAAAAAGATCAGTTGATCCCAGTCTGGTCTCCAAGTGCCAAACTCATTTCAACTACTAGGAAATTAATTTCAGAGAAAATCTATCAGTGAACTCTTATAACTCTATTCTATAGAGTAAAGAAAATCTTCAAGAAAATTTAGGATTTAACCAAAGTTTAGCACTGAAAGCCACATAAACTCTCATTGCATAGTTCTGTGTGCCATTATCACATTTCCAGATAAGGACTTGCTATAGAAATAGTTTGGTACTCAAGAGGCCCTCCAACCCCCATCCAGCTGTTCAGAAGTCTCCAATAAGACATTTGGCAGTGATACTGGCACTGTAGCCACTCTGAGGTCTGTTCCTGGTTGTGGAATGGTGGCTTGTGCCTCAATGACCCAGAAAGCGCTTTGTCAGAAGGGCACAAGCTCCTAGTAAGGCCTCCCATGTTGAACAGGTCAAAGGATAAAGGCCAGACTTAATATCGAGCACCTTTTCCCAGCAATAAAAATGGGTTTGCATAGGACCAACAGCCCTACCTAGAAATAAGCAGATGTTTCAGAAGCATCGATGACAATTCCAAACCAACAAGACCTGGAAGGAGACTGGCCCAGAGTTGAAAACAGTGGAAAAAAGTTATCACTGGCCTAAGCTCCATAGAGGACAAGGGCTTAAGTAAATAATGGTACTGTACATATGTTTAATCTACTTTGCAAGATCTCTAAAAAAAAACAACAAAACTTGAAGGGATCCCAAAAAAGTAAACAAACTTAAAAGCCACAAATTTTCATAGATGTGATGGAAGAATATTTATACGTTAAATGTTAGTGGCAGGAATTTCATACACATAGACAGCTCATTAAAAGTGTATACAGAGATTCCTATATATTAATGATGAATAGCTGCTCATTATTGAAGTTAAGTGGTGATTGAACAGGTGTTGATAACAACAGTCGGAAGGCAGAAATATATTTATAAGAAAGAGTTTTAAATAATAATTCTAAATCAAGGAATAACAGAGAGAGGAAGGAAAATACCAAAGAAAAACAAAAAAAAAAAAAGTAAACTTAGTTGCTACACCATTGAATATCATTAGATTTTACTCACTTCCAAGAAGTTTAAGAACAAAAGAAAATGAAAGACTAGACTGCATGTAAATAGTGTTTACAGCAATCATGAAGATTTTCAGCAACAACAACCAAAAAAATATAAATAAACACAGAAAAAGAAATGGATAAAAACAGAAGGAAATTTGAAACCAAACTACTTTCAAAGATAATAGCATTATATTTTCTATGAAGCTGTGTAATCCTGGGAGATTTAGTTGTACTGAATTATACAAACAATGAAATTTTAGAGAATCAAATTGTTAGAGATGAAGTTAAGAAAAAAAAATGACAAAATGTTACTTTAGAAGTGCAATAGCATATAAAACAGTTAAGGGGATGATGTAGATATTGATATAAGCAAAAAAATATTTTCAATTAATTGAAATTTCCCTCTTAATTGAAAGTAACCAAGAAAAATGGAAAAGCAGTAATTTGTACCAAACCTAAGAAAAGGGGAGATAATTTTTTTTTTTTTTAATATTTCACTAAATTCATTTACGTCTTGGGGGAAATCTGATCGTTGCAAGCCAGATGACAGCAGAGATTTTTTTTTTTTTTTTTTTCCCTAAAACATGCAAAATGAATCTTGAACAATTATCTCCCCTTCTCTCATAGTTGCTAACAATTATAACTAGGTTTTTGTTTTCTTTCAACGAAGAAGATTTCAATAAGCAATTTTAAAAAAATTTTTTTTTGTATATCATTTAGTACATCATCCCTTAACTTATTAATCTGAAACCAATTCCTTGACCCACTTGAGTTATTTCCTTTAACTCTTTTTTTTTTTTTTTTTTTAACATTATCCCATATAAATCTTTTGAATATAAACAGTTTTATAAGAATTTTATTTTTATGAACGATGTCTCCTAACAAATTTACAAGATGCTGTATTAAAGCATACGTTAGATGTTTTCTTAGAAACAATATTTCCTGTCCATAAACAAATACATACACAAATAAACATTAGTCTTTGAATGTATACCTAAAAAAATACATTTAAGAGCTAAAAACAATACAAAGAAGTAATCAATGGATATTAAAAGGTATCTCATGAGAAATACCTAGAAATTAGAGCATATTCTGAGTTAGTTAGGTCAGGATTCTTCATGCTATAACTTGCATGGCTCATTCAATAAAACATTGCAGTAGAATTTGCATAAAAATACAGAAATTCATTAAAATATTAGTTTGCTTTCTTGGGTGATAGGCAAAAAAGGAGAGACTGAGAACTATTAATATACATGAGTGCATCGAGGAAGGAGGAGAATTGAAATGGGCGAGGGTGAAGTTCTTTTACTTTAATCAATAAGGTTTGGTTAGGCAATACAAATCGGGGTCCAAATCATGTACAAAATAGCTGGAGGACATGCAAGCAGCTGTGGTGTGTTGACCACACAAAATAGTCAAGGACTCTACAAACCTGTTTGGATAAGGATAATGACGGGAATCAGAAAGATACCCTTTGTACCTGAAAATCAGTTTTAAAATCAGTTTTCGAAAGAGTATGGAATATATTTATCATAAAATACTATTAATTAATTTTTTTTAAAAATCACAAAATTTTCAAAATCTTCCCCACTCAACAACCACAATTACCATTCTTAACATCTTCTTTTAAGACTCCTATTCCACCACCCCTTATTCATATCAGTTACATTGATGAGTGTTCGTGTCTTTCTTTTTCCTTTTTTTCATGTCAGCAAGAGTCTCTATAGGATTCAATAACATTTATTTGTTTATTTTCAAAATAGGAAGGGAAAAAAAAAGTCTTGCTCAAAGTATTCATTAATGAGATGGGTTTTTTTTTTTTCTTCGTTAAACAGCCTTGATATCAAGCAGATTATTAAGGCATCAGTCAACTTAAATTGAACGTCATTTGGAAATATCAAATATTTATAAAACAGAGATCTGGGATTAAAACCAGATAAAATAGATGAAAATTATGGAGTGAAGATAAAAATCACTTGTCAGAGATAGTTACAAAATAATAAAAAGGTTAAAAATGTGAAGTTTTTCATTGGGAAGACAACATCTTCCTGAACAAGTATTCTTGTTTATTAAGAGTAAAGACACTTAAGTATACAGATTATAGTTTACAAGCTGAAAAAGAAATTACACATTAAAAATATATCACTTAGAAGCCTGTCTCAAGGGGAAAAAAATAATAAAATGGAAACACTTTTCTTCTTCATTAATAAAGCAGTTAAATTAGAAATTAAGAGCGTGTTTATTAAAATCTTTCACTATATAACTAAATCTATTTGAGATGTTATTTGTGTTGAACAAAATCATAGGTTATTTAAAGAAGTTTCAGAATAGAAACAATAGAGTTGGAATTATAGTAGGGATAATAATAGAGATATCAAGAACAGCTATGATACGGTGGAGGCTCTATGATAGATTCAGGTTAACTTCAATATTAAACAATATTACATAAACACTTCTTAGCATTTGATTTGCAGAAAGAAGACTGCATTAAAATATAGAGAAACCTGATTTGGTGAGAGAATGCCTCAATGTACTGACCGATATCTATATCTATATATATATATATATATATATATATATATATATATATATATATATATATACATTTAATTACATTATCAGTCTTGCCATAGTATATAAATAAGTCATAAAACAACAACAAAAACGAGCGAACATCAAAAAATTTTAAACCATAAAATATAGGTATGAAGCAAAGTAGTCTTGACAGCTGAACAAAGGAGAAGATGTACATCAAACTTCTCCAGGTCAAAATGCTATGCAGGAATAATTCTTCAAACATTTTTGTGCATCACTGCAGCAGCAAGAGGGGGAGAAAAAAAAATAAAAGCCAATATCTTTTGTAAGCTAAAATGATACTTAGCTTTAGAAAGGTATGGAGTGTGGGATGGAAAGGGAGGGAGGGGGTGGAGTGGAGTTTGGGGTTGGTTGGAACGCAAATCCTTGACACAAACTTAACTACCCTTATACTCAGATGCACATGTAGAGGGGAAACAAAATGAACATATCAAAACATACACGCACAGACACAAATGCACAATCACATACACACATGCATACTCAAATACACAAATGCACAATCACATACACACACATACATACAACAACAAAAAAGACATAATAGATAGTTTGCGAGCTGGAATTCAGTAGAGTTCCAAGAGAAAGCAATAAAATTTTATTTGACAAGTCAACTGCAATACAGCATTTGTCTTGTCATGTGTTTGAAGCTATTTTAAGTTGACAAATTTGTGATAGGAGATATAAATACTTACAAATCAAATATAAACTAAATTAAAGCAAATATATTTCTTATGCCAAATTCCACAAATTTATATGCTTGCACCGAAATAAAGGAAAAAAAGAAACACCAAAAAAAAATTTTAAAAAGAAAGGAAAGCATCGCAAAGAGTCTATCTAGTAGGCTTGGAAAGAATTGCATTGAAGGAAAAGAGTAGAAGGATAAACATGATTCTGCAACAAACTATGTCTTTCATATTTAGGACTCCTGTTCTACTTTTAATAAAAGCTAAGATGCACTAAGACAAGGAGAATTTCACATCTTTACATAAAAGAAACTAGAAACTAACAATAATAAAAGAGTCTTTCAGATTAGCATCTCATCAAAGAGAAATTGGTCATTTCATGACGAATTACTTATCTGTTTTAAACACTACAGGAAAGATAAAATGAACGTTGCACAATAGAAATTATCTGAATCTTCATAGTAAATTAATTTCATTGTAATACAATTGTATCTTTTAGTTGTCTTTTCACCAGGGCTACAAAACATCTCCGTATATCATAATCCTACAGACCATCAGGACATTTCAAGATTTTGTTAGGTTTCGATGTTCCAAAATCTCTCTCTGTGTACGCACACGTGTAACACAGGCAACATTATCGGGTGAAGTTTGTTCTTCATCCACAAAATGGACGGCAGCTTCCACTCAACACTGAGACTCACCATTGCTTGCTTTCCATTCCAATCACGCAGCCTTTGACAGAATCCAAAATCAATCATTTAACATTAGAATACACAAAACAAATTCTTGAAGCACTTTTTTTTTTCTTTTAGAGCCAGTAAGATTTTGTTTTTTTCCCCCCCTCCTCGTCTTCAACACTCAAAGCAGATAGTCCTAAAAATGTAAATATTTGCATATGAATAGTTGGAACATTTGTTTTTTTTTGGTTGTTTAATGATCAGATGACCTTCCTTTCTAAAAAACCGGCCAAACATACAAATGTTAACTACTTCCAAATGGGTTAGACAAAGTAAATCACTTGAAAACGTTGTTCTCATCACTCAAAGCATTACCATCATTGTTGATTCATTGTTGATCCAATCAGCCCTACAAGATTTCTATCACTCTCTCTCTCTCTCTCTCTCTGTCTCTCTCTCTCTCAAGCTCCATGCATAATTAGTAAGAGAAACAAGCCATTCTGTTGTAAAACTATTCAGAATTACTCCTCATTCAGGATTAAGGTTTCAGGTTAAAAACACGAAGCAGTTGATTTAAGAACAAGCTTCACCCTTGGGCTGTACACATCTTGAATGAACAGTTGCCAAGAGAGGTGTTGTACAATTGTAAATATTTACCAATATGTTCTCCTACTGTATTACTGTAAACTATGTTACCTGGTTCTATCAAGTGACATTTTAATATATGTACCACACCTGATTAGCAGAACTGACAGAGCATTGGACAAATGCCTTGAGCAGTGTAGTTACAGCTCTTTATGTTCTGAGTTCAAATCCTCCCACAGTCAACTCTATCTTCCATCTAGTCCCTCACCACCACCAAATTTGTGGGTACTTGTGCCCATCTTAGAAATCAATGTAAACATGCTACTACATATAATTATTATAAAGAAATACTTATCCTAATTTGTTTGACTTCTCAAGAGGCTGTAGCAAACTTTGAACTTCTATTATCAGAAGTTTAACAAATTATCTTCAAGGTGATTTTTCACCCTGTTAAAGCAATGTTTAGGGTTTTCTCAGAACTCTATGATAAGCTAAGAACAGTCAGTTCTTATCCAGAGAATGTTTCTGGGATACTATTTCCAGTTAAACACAGTCATTCTTGAATAAGAAGACACATTTGTCAAAACAATATTTCTTGTAAGATAATAAGCCATGATCCCATGACATTATAGGTTGGGATGTTTTCTGTCTTCTCTTTAAGTGGTCTGTTTGTTATAAACTCCTATATCTGCACACCCAATACATCACCCTCGCAACAGAAATGTTAAACAAACATCTCCAACACAAACAGATTAATTATTGGTTCCCCTGTTTTACACCAAAGGAAGACAAGCATGTTAGAATTATTTCTATTTTTTCCCTTTGCTTAGAAAAGTATCGTAACAGGTATAGACTCTCAAGATGTATTAAGATACTCGTGAGAGAAAGAAGAAGAAAAAAATGAAATAATTTTGATGTATTTTCTCCCTGTGAAAAATGGATGAACCAATAAATGCTAGAAGTGAACTACGAATGTATGAAACACTACAGTGTGAGGTTTTCCGTCACACAATGTTGGCCAGGGTGTTGAGTGTTCACAGATGTTGATCAGAAACAACCACACACATATTTGTGACTGACATCGGAGAGACAAATTTAATGAGGAAAAATTGACATAACACATTTGAATCTGATCCCAATGTGAATGTATCATGATATAATCTACACTATTTATAAGAAGCTATCACGGGTAATCTTCCTTTTAAATATATATTTGTTACCTGGTAAAATTCAAGCCATAAAGAATTTAGGCCATTCTGGAGTAACTCATAATTTGATAAATTTTTCAGGTGTCTATAGAATATATTAATACTATTTACAATACCACAAGTTCTGTGTATGTAGAAATAGCAATTGATAATGTTATGTAACCAGTCCTTCAGTGGATTCAAAGTACTTTTAATTAATTCTCCTTAACTATGTTACTTGTCTGCTGGCTGTTCTCTAATTAGTTGCAAATGTTTAGAACAGCTAAAGACCAAAAGGCAAATACTGTGTGTGACTATAAAATACACTGAATGTAATAAGATGGTGACAGCATTAATTTTGGCATAACTTTCATTCAATAAAGACAAAGCTGATGGCAAAATTGTAGATTCAAATCATTATGGTCACTTGCCAAAACTCTTTTAGGTCCTTCATTTAGTGAATAGACTACACAGCAGACAACTTTAAGAAGAGTTTCCTAACATCACTATATTATTATCTAACATACGAATTTTGGTAAATCTATCATATTTTTGGTAATAGGCATTGAATAATGTTTTAATTTAAAATGTCATTCATATTATTTGTTTTGTTTTTTTTCTGTTTTTTTTTTAAGAGGAAGTTCACAGAATAATGGGTTTGTCTTAACTAAGCAGCAGAGGAAAGATTATCATTATTTTAAAATATCCCTAAAAGTTGTCCTTCCATTTGCAGACAATGGACTAAAGCTCTCTCTGCCACTATGAAACCAAAAGCTAAAAGGAAATTAAATGATACAGTTTGGTTCATTCTATCATTTATATATTAACCTATCATTCAAATAAGTTCACTTAACCGTGCTGAGTGGTGAAAGATAATCAGAATATATTTCCACAGCTATATACATTGAAAACAAAAAGAAGCAGAAGAAAGAAAGAAAAAAAAAAGAGTAAGAAACCAACAAAATAAACAAACAAAAATGCTGAGTAATATAGCTAATAAAACAAAGAAGACAAAAAAAAGGGGAAATAAGTTCAATCCTAACTAATGACTGAATTTAACTTTACTAATCTCGATGGAATTCATAAATCATACTGAAACAATGTGAAGTAACAGCATTGTATTTCTCTTTATTGAGAACTTGCCACTCTGTTATTCAGTTAGTTTCTTACAGGAGACAAGAACTAATACACTGCAATGAAGTGAACAGCCAACATTTGAAGTATATCTGCTGTCCAGAGAGTTAGTTATGTCATCACATACAATCTAGGTGGACCTATTATTAAGAATACATATATATATATATATATATATATATGAAAACCTATTCAAAATGCTAACAACTTGTTTGAATTCATGATGAAAACAATTAAATGAGTTGTTGAAACCAGAGTCAGAAACCATACAAACATCCATACGTCACAGTGTGCATGTGTATACAATACACATACATGTATGTGCATGCACGTATGTGTATGTATATACACATATACACACCTAGATGCATGTATGAATAATTTCTGATTCTAGTTGCAATTAATAATTTCCAGATGAATTATAAATATATATACATATATATGTGTATATATATATATATATATATAGCAGGTCTCAATATTTAAATATTGAGATACATTAAGATACATGAGAAATGAAATGATGTATGAGAATTTAAACATAATATAAATGTCTATACTGCTGCCATGAATCCACTGCCAACACCACTTCCATCACCATTCACAAGACTGTTTTCCATGCTGGCACAAGATGGACAGAGTTGCAGTCTAAATCAGTTCAGTTCTTATTCAGTATCACTACCCCACCCCCCACATGAATCAGGCCACCACACCTCATCCATACAAACACATTTTTTGATGTGCTTTCTGCAAATGGACGCCCTTCTTTACACTAAACAATTTGCAGAATGTATTAGTAGCATTTTATCATAGCGCCAACAGTCAAAGTCTTGTCCCTTACAAAACTGAAGTCTCACTATATATGTGTGTGTGTGTGTGTGTGTGTGTGTGTGTGTGTGTGTGTGTGTGTGTGTGTGTGTGTGTGTGTGTGTGTGTGTGTGTGTGTGTGTGTGTGTGTGTGTGTGTGTGTGTGTCTGAAGAGAGGCTGCTAACTCAAAGAGAGGTTGCTAACCCAAAGAGAGGCTGAGAGCCCAAAGAGAGGGTGCTAACTCAAACAGAGGTTGCTAACCCAAAGAGGGGCTGAGAGCCCAAAAGAGAGGCTGCAAAACCAGAGAGGGGCTGCTAACCCAAAGAGGGACTGTTGTCCCAACGAGGGGCTACTAAACAAACAAGAGGCTACTAAATTAAAGAGACAGTGGTAAACCAGTGAACCTGTTGCTGGCTGAAAAACAATGTAATGAAAAATACCAACTACCTATTGTATGTAGAAAAAAAAGAAAAAGATTGATGAGAGCAGACATGTCATTCCTGAAGCATTAGAGACCATTAAGGTTAAACGCGAAAATTATTCAGTATCTCAAACCAAAGAAACTAAATTATTGAAATACAACAAAATAAAAATGATATCCCACATCATTCAAAGTAATAATATCATTGAAGCTTAATAAATGAGAGATCAGAGCAGAGAAGCATCAGGCATGGTAATATCACTGAAACTACTGAACAGAAGTAGGTGCCTTGCTTCATTCATGGTAATATGTTTGAAAGCGGTATGCAAATAAGGAAAAACTACCAATGACACCGAGACCAATAAATAAAGAGATATCAACCATACCAGACATGGTATCCTTTAGATCAGTAAATAATGTAAATATTAGAACAGGCATAATAATATGATTGGTACAAGTAAATAAGTGATTTTATATATATATATATATATATATATGTATATGAGCTAGTATCATTAATGCTACGTATAAAGAAGATATATATTATATCAGACATGGTAATATCATTGAAACTAGTAATTGAATGATAGATATTTATTACATCAGACATAATAACATCATTGAAGCCAATAAGTGACAGCAATGGCGGCTGAGGTAGTTAGATACTAAATTTGGATACTGCTTCTGAAACTTAGTCTCTCCAGTTGAGTGAATAAAAGCTGGATGTAATACCATAAAGACCACCACTGCTGCTGTTGTTGTTGTTGCTGTTACTATTGTTTAACCTCAGACTAGCCCTGATTGAATAAGGCTAAACTACAATCAAGCTTATCCCTGTCATATCCATTCTTTTCTCTTTTTTTTTGTGTGTATGTGTGTATCTAGGACTACATTGACCAATGTGTCTCAACAACAAAGCTGTTGTTAGAATGTCCCTGATATATTTTTAAAACGAAACTTAGAAAATATCTTTGCCATAAATTTTTAAACATTTTCCAGAATCTCTGAATAGATTATTCCTTATTTTTTAAAACCCTTTTATTACTACATTTCAAATGAAACACACTGCCTTTCTTTCAAATAATCTTGAAAACAATGAAGAATTTAGTAAAATAACTACCATTATTAACCTGGTGTTTGGGACATACATTAACATAAACTATTAATGAAGGGTTTTAATTTACATCACTTTAAAACAAGAACTCCGTTATCATAGAAGCAGAGGCTGTCTCAGGTAGATTGGTATCAAAAAGGAATAAACTACTAATGTCATGTCTACGATATTTTCATTTTACCATAATTCAGGTAGTATACTCTAAAGAAAATCAATATGTTGACCAGTGTTTATTGTTACAGAGTCTATAACTAAGAGGTGACAGACTCCCTGCCGTTAATAACTTTCGCTCACAAAAAGAAAAACAAAAAAATAAGCAAATGAGCTTTAACAGAAATTTAAACTTTCCATATGTTGAAAACAAGAGACAAAATATATACATAAAATGACTTGGAATAAAATCTAGTGAAAATTGCTCATTAAAGATAAATAACTAACAGGCTGGCTTCCAACAAAGCAAGACTGTTTAATGAGAAAGAAAACCTGAAAATAAGTTGAAATTAAATTATAGATAAGTTGATTTGCAAGACAACTATTCAGGTACTGTCAATGTGTCTACTTATAGCTGGGCTGGTTTATGAAAATAGCACATGCAGTGACAGATACTAATTTCTGTCTTATAGTGGTTAACACCATCATTATTTACTACACTAGTTTTAAATTCACCTTTGAAAGCTCAACTAAAAGTTACTGGCTTTTGCTTTTGTATCAAACTGTATCAAACCAATGAAAAGTATAAAAGAAAGGAAAACAATTTTAATGAAATGAATAAACTAAGAATTAAATATGGGTAACTTGCTCAGCAGGATAGAAAATCTTCATTAATTCATCAAAGTACTAAGAAGATTGTGACAGAAAACATTTCTTTTTTTTAAACACTTATTTGAAACAATAAACAAAATCATAAAATAAAATTAAACAAATTTTCATTTTACAAGAAGTTAAAAATAAAAAAAAAATAATATGATAATGCCTAAATGATTAATAAAAGAAAGGAAGAAGGAAACTCCATAATGTTTTTATAAACAAATATTGAACAGATTATTCAACTGGGGAATTAATTCCTGTTCTAAAACTGGATTACATGCTTCAATTTTGCTTCAGATGACATACTGACAACTTGAATTATTGTACAGCAGCAAGCAGTTGTTTAATCCATATTTCGGTTGCTAACAGTTCCTTCTTGAATAAACATGGACTACAAGTATAAGAGATGTCTTTCTCCATCTTCCTAGCAGCTAAGATAGAGAAGACAGAGTTTGCTAAAAATATCTACTGTAATATATTTAGGAAGATAACAGCAATATAGAGTAGGTACTAAGAGATAATGGAGTTAGTTTTAGTTAAAATGCTGAAATTTTGTACTATCTGCATTGTATTAAACACTTATTTCAATGAAAAGACAATATAATTTTCAAGAGAGAATACAGCAGCAAAGCACTTCGGAAAAGAACAGTGATTTCAATCAGATGTGAAACAACTTGATAGGATTGAATTAATAAAACAGATAAAACTACAAGAGAAAATGGTGAAAATAAAGTAAAAATAGAAAAGACAGATAGATGAGCAATGTGAAAAGATAAAAATATCATAACAGGAAAGAGATAAGGAAGACAAAAAAAAAAACATAAAAGAGGAGGTTTTATTGTATGAAAAAAAAAATGCGTGTGAAAAATAATGATAGAAAACAAGAAATTATAAATAAAGAAACGTGTGAGATGCAAAGAAAGATAAATATATTTTTAAATAAAAAGACGGGGGTAGGTTGAAAAGGAAGTGACAAGGAAATAGTGACAGAGAAAAAGGAAGAGAGAAACTATAAGGGGGGGGGGGGGGAAACAGAACAAAAAGGAGGCAACATGGCGAGTAAATGTAATAAATAACTTAAGTAGCTTTATCTATTGTTTTTAACCATTCTCCTATCACCCCACTTGGTCTCTGTAGTGTTTCATGCCAGCTTATATATAAAAGAAATCACTATGGTATTATGTGCCGGGTTTGAAAATACTATAACTGAGGGGGAAAAAAATGAAAAAAGAAAATGAATAATAATACATTTATATCTCCTAGTTGGTTGGCTCAGCTTAAGGAAGTTAGCCTGAGATTGGGGTTAAATGTAAATACTACACAATTAAATTTTAATCAGCTGAAGCACATAAAAGATACTTGCTACCCACCAAGCATGAAAAGCAGAAATTTTAATAAATCGAAACAACGAAAGATATATATTTTAACACTGACGGTGGAAAACAAGAACTGATTCAAGCAGTCATTGCAAATGAGATTTATGCAGTTGTACTGGTCATGTTTGTACTTTTAGAAAAAATATTATCAAAATATAACATTAACACTTTAGCATTTCAATCAGCGATGTCCGACCAAAATATTCTACCTGTTTTATGTTCAAATTGGCTTGATCTGGCCTCTCACACCTACCCTACAATGTCATTCTGAAAATAAATAATGACATCATCAAAATGTCAAAGATATGAAGATATTGCCAGGCCTGTCCCATGCATCTCTCTCCAGCTGAACATTCCTAATGTTGCGGGCTTGTGGGTGCTGGTGCCACATAACAAGCACCCGTACTGGTGCCACATAACAAGCACCTGTACTGGTGCCACATAACAAGCACCCGTACTGGTGCCACATAAAATCCACCCATGCCAGTGCTGTGTAAGAGCATCCAGCACACTCTGTAAAACGGTTGGCGTTAGGAAGGGTAACCAGCTGTAGAAACCCTGCCAAAACAGACATGGAGCCTGAGCAGCTCTTCAGCCGGCCAGCTCCTATCAAACCATCCAACCCATGCCAGCATGGAAAACAGATGTCAAATGATGAGGATGATGATGATGATGATGATGAAT
>NC_142936.1:10266380-10281380 GCF_046866305.1 Octopus bimaculoides
CTTCTTTGAAATCATTGATTAATAAATGAAAATCAATCAGTAGAATTTCAAGAGTGAAAAATCATATTGGGAAAATATCAGAATGATTACATTACAACACGCATATATTCACATTCACACAGACGTAAACACATAAGAATCTTTAAAAGAAACTCGACGCTTTTATGTCAATAAAATAAAAAGAAAGTTGAAAAATTTATTGTTTGATGGGACATATTTTTAAAAAGCCACACACACACACACACACACACACTTTAATCTCAATAGTTAAAATCTTGAATAAACAAATGAATACAAAGCAAACGATAGCTTGAAATCCTTTATTGAAAGAGATGAGTAAAGCAAACAAGAAAATGGCAGCCTTTGTATTACAATGTTTTTCTCATCACACAATATAGTTTACTGAGAACATAAAAATTAATTTGATGTTCAACAATACAATATTTACTATTTAAGCAACATCTACAAAGAAATATTTGGCTTTTATATCATAGAAATTAAGCTAGTGGAGCTGTTCAACACCTCTCAATCACAATATTTCCTTTATATTTCTGGAAGAAGGGCAGAAATTTATGACTTTTACCTTACAAGGCACTCGCTGCATTTGGAAGAAAGCTTTGAGGGAACTACTTAGCTGTCCACCAAAACTGAATTGTAAATGCTTCACTCCCAAACTGAAAGGGGTTTTGCCTCGCAAGAGCCTCATGCCAGTGCCACGTAAAGAGCTTCTGTGCCAGCACCACATATAAAGCACTCATGCTGGCACCACGTAATGAGCACCCGTGTTGGCATCATGTCAAAAGTTCCCTGCCAGGCCACGTCAAAAGCACCCAGCACACTCTGTAAAGTGGATGGCATTAGGAAGGGCATCCAGCTGTGGAAACCAAGCCAAATCAGACTGGAAACCTGGTGCAGCTCCCCAGCTTGCCAGCCCTGATCAAACTGTCCGACCCATGCCAGCATGGGAAGCAGACATTAAATGATGATGATGATGATGATGATGAATTATAGCACATGAAAATCCAAAGACCCAGTCTTTGAGGAAATTACAACATTAATTCTAATACTGATTTCTTATACAGACACAAGACCTGAATTTTGAGAGGAAAGGACATAGATGCTAGCATCAACTCTCACTGCTTGACTGGTACCTTTGAAATTAAAACAAAAGGGCTGGAACTAAACAGAGTAAGGCATTTTGTCCGATTCACCACAAGGTCGAGTAATTGTGACAGTGGGGTGACTTGTGTCCCTCAATGATTCAGAGAGCTATGTCAGTGAAGTAAAACCTGGTAGGGCCTTCCTATGTAAGTCAAAGGAGAGGAGCCAGGCTAATATGAACCATTTCTTTCCAGAGATGAAAAGAGGTTTGCATAAAGCCAATATACCCACCTTGAGAAAAAAAAAGCCAAGTTACAAAGAACCGATGGCCATTCAAAACAAACAAAACTAGGGAGATGAATAACTACCTAGAATC
Organism: Octopus bimaculoides; assembly: GCF_046866305.1. Taxonomy (NCBI): domain Eukaryota; kingdom Metazoa; phylum Mollusca; class Cephalopoda; order Octopoda; family Octopodidae; genus Octopus; species Octopus bimaculoides. Next base: position 10,267,858 of record NC_142936.1, read on the forward strand.
AAGAACGATGGAGACAAGTCAATGATGGCCCATGCTTGATAAGGGGTGAAGGGCTTAACTAAAGCAAGTAAATTTTTTGATGCTGTAACAATTCCAACCTATTAATAAATAGTAACAATAAGGAAAATCTCTATAGAAATAGAACAGTTTTTGTAGACAGTACAACACAGACTAAAAGAAGATTAAAGGCTCCCTTCGATCATGAATTGCACCTAGAAGTTCCCCTCTGAGGCCCAAGTCCAGGCAAGGTTGATTATGGAAGACCAGCAGTCACCGATGCACAGTAGCCTCCCCTCTCCAAGCCACCGATGTTGTGAAAGGCAAAGGTCAATACAGCTTGGAACCAGTGATGTCATAACTCATTTCTTCAGCTGAGTGAACTGGAGCAACATAAAATGAAGTGTTTTGCTCAAGAAATGAAATGTCTTGCCCAGTCCAGGAATTGAACTCACTGCTTCGTGACTGTGAGTCAAACGCTCTAACCATTGCACCATGGGTATCCACAACACCCAGCCTAGTGATTACTTTATCAGTCCAAGAGGAATAGAAAGCCAAGTGGATTCAGGCAGGATTTTAACTCAGAACATAGACAGAGAAAAAAAAAAAATAGTACAACTAACCCTGATTCCACTGACTCATTCATCACTGATTTGGGATAACATGGTACATACAATTATGAACTGTATAGTGATAACACAGATCAGTGATCAGTCAAAGATTTTGTCTGGATCACAAAAGTCCATCCCAGCAACCATCAACAATACGCAATATAACTTGGAGGTCTTCAAATGAAACCATTTTCCCCATGTGTTCTGTTATTCATTTATCACTAACTCATTTAACAGTTGTGTTATTTTTTTTTTAAGCAAATACCTGTGATAAATGAGGATAGGTGTATTTGTCCAATATTTTACCATTTATATATTTAGTTCAATATTTTACCATTCCTACCACCCTGATCATTATTAATGTATTAGAAATATTAGTGGGGGGGTGATTTTATGAAGACATATTTTTTCAACTTCAGAAAGCTAACAAAATGTCAACAAGTTATTGCTGAAGACAACAGTAAGTCAATTATAAAACAAAGCTAACAAACACTGAAGACTTTTCAGAATCATAGAGAGATGAAAATAAAAGAAAAGTTTTTTCCAGATTGAAATTCTTTATCAATAATTTTCTTTTTTTTTTTTTTTTTTAATTTTTTTTTTTTAAAGGACCAACTTATTTCACTTAAGACTTGCTAGTGAAAATAAAGTAGAGATAGTGAATGGAATAATATATAGTTGTGAAATTCTAGTGATCAATATACAAGGCTGCTCTCTCAGTTGAATTCTCAAGACTTTGTATAATGTCACTGAGCAAGTAAAAAGACCTACAAAGTACAGGCTACACACACACACACACACACACACACTAACCAGGCCATTTATACCTTGCCTTGAACCCTCAAATACCTGAAGGAACCATAATGGTGTGTCTTGGGCATTCCTCTCTCCATGTCTCACCACAAACAATTTCTTTCAGAAAGAGTGAAAGAAAGAAAAGAATTAGCCCCAGTATGCAACTGGTACTTTATCGCCTCCACTCAAGAAGCATGAAAGGCAAAGTTAACTGCAATGTGATTTAAACTGAGTGCAGAGACCCATAACAATTACTGCAAGGTAATCTATTCAACATTCTAATGACTTCTAGTAATAGGTTACCTGTGTCATTTATAAAGTAACCCCAAAATACTTATAACCCGATATAGACAAACGCAACACAAGACTGTTAATTCCAATTTTCATTATTCTTGCAAATACCCTCTACAAAATGACCTTCAACACCCGGAACTTGCTAAGAGCACCCTTTACAGACACCCTTTAAGATCACTTACCAAACAGAGTGAAATGTGAGAATTTGCAAATAACCTTATACAGATGACCCTATACATTCATAGATCCATTATTTCCTCTCATATTTTACCCAACCAAAGACTCTAATTTTTTTTTTTTTTTTTTTGGAGGGGGAGATAGTTAAACAGAATATACAATCATCTTCCATTGTTATAATGTGTTACTTTAACTAATCAGAAACTAGAAGTCTGTGAGCCACTTTTGGTTATCTAAAAGAACACAAAACTATATCATCCTCTCTTAACTGTCATCAACAGGTATGATGAAACTGTCATCTCTCTCTCTCTCTCTCTCTCTCTCTCTCTCTCTCTCTCAGCTAGTGGTTAGCATTTTTGTCTTAGTCTCATCAGAATAACTACTAGATTATTTTTTTTAAAAAACCCACTTTTTTTCTCTTTACAGCAAGCCATTATCTGATCACATTCAAAATATATTTGATTCTACAACACAAATTATTTCATTGACGCAAACATTTTCCCCATGCATTATCCAACTATTTGGTAAAACACAGTGATGTGTATATGTGTGCACACATGCACACAAACACCCATTTTCCATTACACATTTTCTGCAACACAAATTATCCAATTGACTTATGTACTTACATTTTTAATGCCTTGATTGATGTTGTAAATTAAGAGCTACATTCACTGCATTGGAAACCTGATATATTTTAACCTGTACTCACAAATCCTGCATGTTATCTAATTAGTATTGCATTATTCTACCAACTGGATCTAAAGAGGTCTATTTTCTCTTTTTATGTAGGAAATAAAAAAAAATACAATTATATATAATTCATTCTCGATGTTATCACTACAAACTTTTGTTAATTTCCTACAAACCATTCCAAGAATGTATTGTACTGTCACACAGGAATACTTCAGCAGTTAAATTAACATAAAAAAATAAATTTAGAGGAACTGACTTTGTTAGTATCAAACTTCAAGTGTGTAACTGTTTGGTCAACACTCTACCTGACCTTTGACCTCTTTAGGGTCAGTAATAAAAGAAACAACTCAGGTTGATGAGTATTTAAGCTGGTTATATATCCACCAGCTTTATCTTCAAACCTGTGAGATTTGACCTCTTACACCTACCCTGCAATGTCATTCTAAAAATAAACAGTTATTCTTTTATTCTTTTACTTGTTTCAGTCATTTGACTGTGGCCATGCTGGAGCACCACCGAGAAGGGTTTTTAGGCAAACAAATTCAACCCAGGACTTATCTTTTTTAAGCCTAGTACTTATTCCATCAGTTTTTTTTTTTTTGTCTTTTTGCTGAACTGCTAAGCTACAGGGACATAATCAGACCAACACCAGTTGTCAAGTGGGGGGGAGAGGCCAAACACACACACCTAAATATACACATATATGATAGGCTTCTTTCAGTTTCCATCTACCAAATCCACTCGCAAGGCTTTGGTTGACCCAAGGCTATAGTAGAAGACACTTGCCCAAGATAACACGCAGTGGAATTGAATCCAGAACCATGCGGTTGGGAAGCAAGCTTCCTACCACACAGCCTTGCCTGCAACCTACAACATGGAAATCTCAAAGCTGATGCATGATCAATGCAAACACAAAGTGAATAAAAAACATTACTTTTGACAGAGTAACCTGAATACTAAAGGGTTAAACTAACTGGATGTTTGATCAAGCAGTTTGGTAGCTTGTAATCTCCAGAACTGTTTCAGAAGAGATTTAGTAGAGTAGATGAACTTCTTAACCAGAAGGAAATATCCAACTCAACTCACTCGATGCTGTGGACAGACACAGAGATATTTTCTTGACTTGTCAATCAAGAAAGAACACTCATTAAAAACAGTAGTTTCACCCCAAAAATGTTTTTCTTTACTTCTTTACAATGCAGTAGATATCAATGAAACAGTAGACATCCCTACATCCCAGGTTCAAACATTACTACATACCTTGGCTTCCTTGCTCTAAATTTACAGTTAGCTACTTAATGTTAGTAGAAGTATCTAACGTAAAAACTTCTCCTATAATACAGAGAAATATTTCAACTTGCAAACCCATCTATTTAAGCATTGGAATAAGTAAAATGACAGTGATGGTAACAATTTCATAGACAGAATGGAATGTCTAGATTTTATAAGGAAGGGAAACAAGACAGGTCTAAATGACATGTAAACGAAACCATATTGGGAACTGAAAGTGGTTTTGTGACATAACATCAAAAAGTAACAACTTCCACATTTCATCATCATCGAATCCTGTCAACCTGTCCAACGCATGGCAGCATGGAACATGGACATCAACTGGTGGTGGTGGTGGTGGTGGTGATGATGTTTAAAGGAAACTTAAATCAAATCATTCTACAGGAATTCTAAATTATTTAGTTCAAAATTTTTCAGCTCTCCACCAACAACTTGACTGTTCCATGTACTTTATTTATTAGCCATCCCCAAATCAGTTACACTGTCAATCATATGATTTGCTGAAGTTAGTTGGTTGTAAACTCAATAATGCTCTACAGCAATCCTACATAACAAGTTTTAAGCTTTGAATATGTTTCTTAGTTACTAAAGTTGTGCTCAGAGAATTCATTGCTGAACCCAATGATTCTCTCCAGAAATCCCTCGGCACCAGCCATATTGATCATCACCAGTAGTCTGTTCTTGCCACTGACCATGAAGTCTGGTCAGGCTATGGCCTCCTCTGAAGACATCCACAAGTTCATCCTTGCAGATGAGAGAGAAAAAGGAGGAAAAAGAAGGACACTACAGCCAACTCTGACCAGCCCACCTTCCCATGCAGTCTCTACAGTTACAGTCTCTGCCTGTCCTGAATTGGACTGTGGTCATCAGTAAACTTGCAACAGAGATGGACATCCCTCCTCAGTAAATTTTTACTCATGAAACCAAGCCAAGAAGAAGTATAGCAACATACATAAATGTGTTGTAAGGTGACTGAATCTTCTACAGTTTTAGTACCGTTAACTATTTTATCCACTCCAGAAGAAAGAATGACTAATAATGTCACTATTTGAAATATGGTAGCAAAAACAAAAATACACCTAGATATCTAGACTAGCTAGATCTAGTCTAAACCACAACAGTCATTTGCCACATCCATCACTTTTTAATGATGCTAACAACACCGATGCTGACACTGCTATCACCAAAATCAACAATGGTGCCAAACCTGATGATGATGGTTTGATATGCCACAAGGTCTCGAAAGTTCTGAGAGAAAAGAAAAAATTAGGTGTCGTAGCATAAATAAATGCCTTGCGTATATCGACGTAAGAGTGAGCTGCATAGAACTGTCATCTTCAGAATATTTTTCAAGGATATAAATTAATATAAAAATTTGAACGACTAATGTTCAACAATACTAAATTCCACAGGGGGGTAATTAGGCCACTTAATAAGAGGTTCCATCATTCTTTCTTGCTTTCTTTCTTTCTTTCCTCTTTTTTTTTTTTAATTTTGAAACAAACTTTTCAGAATGTCGACTGCTTTAGTTATTCAGTATCAGTATAGATTCATACATTACACACACACAAGCACAAACACATATATACATATGCATACGTGCGCATGCACTGACACATATATATACACATATACACACATACATATATACACAGATATATACATATACACATAGACATATACATATGTACACATACATACATACAAATACATATGTACACATACAGACATGTACACATACATACACACATACATATACACATACATACATAAATACATATGTACACATACGTACACACATACGTACACACATACACACATGTACAAATATAGGCATGGGTGCGGTAAGAAGCTTGTTTCCCAACCTCATGGATCCGGGTTCCACTGAACTTCATGGCTCAGTTCCACTGCATGGCACTTTGGGCAAGTGTCTTCTACTATAGCCTTGTGAGTGGATTTGGGAGAGGGAAACTGAAAGAAGCCTGGCCTATATATGTGTGTGTGTGTGTGTGTACATACGTATGTATGTATATCTATGTGTGTGTGTGTGTATTTATGTCTGTGCTTGTTCCCCTACCACTGCTTGAGAACCAGTGTTGATGTGTTTGCTTGCATCCCCATAACTTAGCGGTTCAGCAAAAGAGACTGATAGAATAAGTACCAGACTTAAAAAAAAAAAAAGTACTGGGGTTGATTCATTCGACTAAAAATTCAAGGCGGTGCCCCAGCATGGCCACAGTCAAATGACTGAAACTAATAAAAGATAAACGATAAAAGATATATACATACAAACATACATACATATACATATGTACACAAACATACATATATACATACAAATAATGATGAGGATGATAATATATATATATATATGTATGTATATATATATATATATATATATATATATATATATATATATATATATATATATATATATATTAAATATATACTTTTATAAAACAAATTTTACAAAATATATAGTATCTGTTAACAGTCTTAGCCAAAAACTCACGGTTGAGTTTTTGTATATATATATGTATACATGTCTCTTAAAGGATAGAGCTCAAAATCAATGCATTGAAGATACTTTATTGCAGCAACAATTATAATAACAGAAACAACCACAATAAGCCAAACCTATGCACATTTCAATAGGGTACCCGGAAAAATAAACCACGTCATAAGATGTCTCGTAAAATATTGTAACAAATTACAACATATTACAAATTCCCTGATGAGATGGAGTATCCAGTAATTTGTAATATGTTGTAATTTGTTACAATATTTTACGAGACATCTGATGATGTGGTTTATTTTTCCGGGATACCCTATTGAAATGTGCATAGGTTTGGCTTATTGTGGTTGTTTCTGTTATTATAATTGTTGCTGCAATAAAGTATCTTCAATGCATTGATTTTGAGCTCTATCCTTTAAGAGACATGTATACATATATATATATATATATATATATATATATATATATATATATATATTATTTATTTAAAGGGCACAATATATGTCTTTAAGTGCTACTAATAGTTTCATATGTAGAGAAATATCTCAAACATATTCATCAGGTACAAACCACATATCCTAATGAACTAAAAAAATTGAATCCTCTAAATAAATGAGATTCATCTCTCACCAGATGTACGTTTTTGATGAGTTCTCTATCACAGAGCAGTACATTATATATATCTATATATGTATATAAATATATATATATATATCATCATCCATCAAGCATCCGTCTACTAGATTGGCATATGTGTGTGTGTGTGTGTGTGTGTGTGTGTGTGTAAATATGTATATATCTTTTTCTTTATATCTCAAACATCCTTTGTCACTCAAGAATGTATATATTTGAAACAAATTTCTTCAAAAATTAATAACTATCGAAAAGCACAATATCTTTAAACAAAACAGATTAAAACAGATTTGTCGTTAATCTATTTCCTTTTCGTATGTGTGTGTGTTTTTTCTGGGTGAAGAGGGGGTGTTTTTTTTTCTTTTAGAGCTTTCATATTATTTTTAATTTTTAAAGGTTTTGCTCCCTCCCCACACCCTCTCCTTCAAATATTGTGACTATATCAAGAACAGGCTTTGATATTTTGAATATATACACATACACAAAGATACATGTGTATACATATATGTATGTATGTATACATAAACATACATATATCTATGAGGCAACGCATATATATATATATATATATATATATATTGATACACACAGACACACACATGGATATATATGAGCGAATGTCTATATAGATGCACTCAAATACACCCATACGCACATATACACACATACATACACATATCTGTATATATATATGTATACATAAATACTCATATATTGATGAGTGAATGTATAAATAGATGCATACACATATACGCACATACATATGTATATGTATGTACATATGTATGCGTGCATACATAAACATATTTATGAGTGAATGCCTATATCGATGCACACACATACACACACTCACTCACATATGCATATATATGTATTGTATGTATGTATGTATGTATGTATGTATATCTATATATACCTACAAATATATGTGTGCATGCATATATATACATATATATATATATATATATATATATAAACAAACACATATATATGCGCGTGTGTGTGTGTGTGTGTGTGTGTGTGCACTAACACACATAGCTGCACACCATAAACAGTTAAGATATGCAGGAGGATAGTGGTCGGTTTACTTTCCATGAAAGGCTAAACAACTGACTTCATTTCATCTCTGTATTTCACTGGAGTACGGCTGAAGCATTATGAAAAATGTATCAACAAAGACATTTATTATGAATTATATTTGTAGATTTATAGTTTGCCAAAGAGTAGATTACACTGACAATAAAATTTAAAATATTCTACAAAGAATATGCGGTATATATATATATATATATGTGTGTGTGTGTGTGTGTGTGTGTGTGTGTGTGTGTGTGTGTATGTGCAAGTTCATATAGATATGTATAAGTGTATGTGTGGATGTATATACATATATATACACACACACATATATATACACAGATATATATATATACAGACACATATATATATATATGTATATATATATATATATATATATATATATATATATATATATATATACATATATACAAATACATTTATACTTATACATATACATAGATACATATACACACACACACACACACACATATATATACATAGATACATATATACACACACACACACACATATATACACACACAAACATAAATACATATGTAATATATACATATATACATATATAAATACATATGTATATATACATACATATATAAATACATATGTATATATACATACATACATATATAAATAAATAAATACATATGTATATATACATACATACATATATAAAAACATATGTATATATACATACATACATATATATATATATACATAGTTGCTATTATGGTAAACTGTTGTATGTCCAAATTTGGCCAAACGCGTTTTTTTTTTTTCAATATTTATATTTGCTTGCGATAGCCAGTTCTTTTGGTCAAACTATTGTATCTTCAGCTGCTTCAGATGCCAAGATAAGAAAATTGTCAAAATTGGAGTCCAGCAGCACTGCTATGGAACGGTGAAACTATCTCTTTTGTTTTTTGAAAAATCGACATTTTGGACTTACGATACATATATATATTTCACTGCGGGCCATGCTGGAGCACAGCCTTTAGTCAAAGAAATCAACTCCTTATTCTTTATAAACCCAGAAACTTATTCTATCAAACTTTTTTGCTGAACCGTTAAGTTCCAGGGATGTAAACACACCAACATCGGTTGTCAAGCAATGGTGGGAGGACAAACACAGACGCACATACATATGTATATATATATATATATATATATATGACGAGCTTCTTTCAGTTTCCATCCACCAGATCCACTCACAGGTCTTTGGTCAGCGCAAGGCTATAGTAGAAGACACTTGCTGAAGATGGCATGCAGTGAGACTGAACCCATGATATATATATATATATATATATATATATATATATATATATATATATATATATATATATATAAATAAATACACATACATATATATATATATATATAAGCATATACCATCATCACCATCATCATCATCTTCATAATTTAACGTCCACTTTCCATGCTGGCATGGGTTGGACGGTTTGACTGAGGACTGGCAAGCTGGGAGGCTGCACTAGGCTCCAATCTGATCTGGCATGGTTTCTACAGCTGGATGCCCTTCCTAACGCCAACCACTCCGAGAGTGTAGTGGGTGCTTTATATAAGTATGAAATATATATACATATCCGTATGTGTAGATGTAATTAATAGCATTGTCATAGAGGCAATGTTCTTTGCTTCTGATCCTCCATGAAAATAAGTCTGGTTATGGAGAAATATATAGTTTCCTAGGGGTTGGAAGAAGAAAACGTGTTAGGGCATAGAAGATCTGCCTCAATAAAACCCATCCAACTCATACAAGCATAGTAAAGTGGATGTTAAAATCGTGTGTGTGTGTGCACGCGCATAGTGTTAGGATGGGCATCCAGCTGTAGCAACCAAACTAAAACAGATAATGGAACCTGATGTGGCTCCTGCCCGTGTCAAGTCGTCCAACCCATGCCAGCATGAAATTTGGACGGATGATGATGATATACACACCCACCCTAATATACATGTGTGTGTGTATGTGTGTGATGCATACAATATACAATATAGAAGACATAATATGTAAGTGTGGCTGTGTGGTAAGTAGCTTGCTTATGAACCGCATGGCTCCGGGTTCAGTCCCACTGCGTGGCACCTTGGGCAAGTGTCTTCTACTATAGCCTCGGGCTGACCAAAGCCTTGTGAGTGGATTTGGTAGACGGAAACTGAAAGAAGCCCGTCGTATATATGTGTGTGTGTGTGTGTGTGTGTGTGTGTGTGTGTGTGTTTGTCCCCCCCAACATCGCTTGACAACCGATACTGGTGTGTTTACGTCCCCCTAACTTAGCGGTTCGGCAAAAGAGACCGATAGAATAAGTACTAGGCTTACAAAGAATAAGTCCTGGGGTCGATTTGCTCGACTAAAGGCGGTGCTCCAGCATGGCCACAGTCAAATGACTGAAACAAGTAAAAGAGTATATATGCGCGTGCACACCTCGTATATACTTTTTAGATCTTTTTTTTTTTTTTCCTAATGTAACTTACACTTGGAAAACTATAAATCTTAATTTCTGGAGATATTTATTTTCACGACAAATCACGTGCACGTCACTAAAATACAAAGACGAAATGAAACCAATCGTTAAAGTCTTTCGCAGAAAGTGAACCACTAACTCCTGCATTAAAACAACATCCTTTATTTCCAGTGGAAAGCTGGATGAAAAGCTGTCATCAGTAAATCCCTGTCAAAACTGGATCAATGTCGCGAATAAGGGATCGTCAATTTCACCAAGTGAAGGCAACGGAACGACTTGATAAAGAAATCAATAGAAGGGAGACAACTCTTGATTTACTTTAAATATGTCAGTCAACAAAAACGGTTGAATCAGAATTTGATAGAAAGCATTTAAATAAAATAGAATAAAATATACATAAAATAACGCAAAAATAAAACAAAATAACACAAATGCTCGATGAATGGTAGCTTCTAATAATTATGTGAATTATTAACCAGATCTTTAACTAACTGTATGTACAAGTAAATGTACATACAAGATTATCTACTATCAAATGGTTGAACTAAAATGGGAAACAATCATTGTCCTCATAAATTTGTAATTTATTTTTTAATGTCATGAATTGAATAATTAAAGAATATAACGTAAATCTCATTTCTAATTCTACCTTAGGCAATTTTCTCTTCTTAGTCATATTTTTCCAATCAATTTCATTTATGGATCCTTCTTTTCCTAACATGCATTACCCATTCATAGTCTATGTCCATATTAACACGAACATCATAGAAACACTTAAAAAGCATAAATATCTACTTAAAAATAATAAATATACATACAAAGAAATTAAACATGGTATCATTTTTTTAAAAATATTTCAGTATGCATTGCTTTTAACGTTGTAAGTCAGATTTTAAATATAAGCATCCCTCGTCTATAGTAATGCATTAGTCCTGAAAATCTTGCTGTAATTCAGTTTCATAACACAAAATGAACTTTCCCATTGAAGTCCATGTTCACTGCTTCCAGCACAACATCAAAGTCTATGAGGAAATTGGTTTCATACTATAAAACTCCTTACTAAAGGAAAACTTTCAGGAACACAATATTTCTGTAATGCAGGGAAGATTTTAAAATTCATGTGTTATACCCAATAAGTTTACAATCCATCAATACATTTTCACCATCCACTATTCTTGGGAGGGTTGTAGGGGTAGAGTCCTCAGATGTCTCCTCTATAGGGTCTTATCAGAAGCAACTATCATTACATTTTCCTGCTGAATTCTCAAGCCTGACGATGGATATTATTCAACCATCTTACCTTTTGGTCTACCTCCATTTAAATATTTTTTATTTAAACTTCAAAAAAAACTTGCGCTTACTTTCTAAGTTTAAAATAAAGATTTAAAAAACTTATTGCATGCTTTTTAAGTTTAAGATAAAAAAAATTTTAATGCTCAGTCAAGCATAAATTTTTGAGATAAACTATTATTAATTTTATTGGGAAAATCAGGGTGGGAGAAAGGGCTATTAATTTTAACCCCATAACCAAATTTCAAAACCTTGCACTTTTAAGGTTTATATTTTTCTATTTTTTTAAGTAAAGAATAAAATATAATTTGTGTTAAATTCATGAATAGCAACAGAATGTAAAATAATGGCTTCCTCAAATAAGTGACGATCGGTTAACTGTAAAAAAAGTAAATAGTATATGTCATTTGTCTGAATGACGATTGACTATCGAAGTCCATACCTCATCTTAATCGCTTGGGAACCCTAAAGTTTTTCTTAGCTGCTTTACCTATAGTAACACAGGAGTATAGTTTTTCCCTTTCCCGCTGTAGTAATGTTGTCTGCTCTACACTAACATGAAAGTACGGTCCTCTGTATACTAACAAATGAGTTCAGACAGAATTAACAGAACAAGCCAGACATTACAATTGCATGAAATAAAAAAAAAAACAAAGAAGGGTAAATGTTTAAAATTACCTCGGGTCTTTGGGCACGCAACATGCCTTGGTTGTGCTGGTCGTTACTCAGAGCTTGAGCTGCAGCAGGAGTAGCATTATTGGATACACCTGTCCAAAAAGAAGCACACAGTTAATTTCATAGAATATGTGTTAGAAAGACAATAATATCAAATTAGTCTGTTAACCAAAGAAATCTATGAGTGGAATGTGCCAGAAGTGTGAGAAGGCAAGGAGAGAAACAAAAAAATAAACAGGAGAGATTTTGAAAGATACAGTTATATTTTTCCAAAAGTAAAACCATTGCCTAAATTAACTGAAATTCTTAGAGAATTGACATCAATGACCAGTCAGAATTCCTTCTTAAAATATTTTAATATTGGTTTTCTCAAAGTCAAAGCAAAACTTGAGCAGAACAAAAGCTGAAATTAATTAATTCTACAATCAATAAAAACACTGGTATCATTGTGGCCATCGTTTCCGTTTAGCTCCAGGTCAGTCCTTATTATACGGGATTATAAATCAAAGGCAATATCAACGACTACGTTTGTCCCATGTCCCTATCATCATTTAAAAACGTATGATGTGATTTAAGGGTGGTTTGTCTACTATTTTCTAGCATAGAGTCTCCTTCTTCATTGCTTAGTTACTGATATTGTCGTGGAGTGTGGCAATGATGTTGATGAAAATAAAGTTCAAAGTGATACTAATGAATAAAGACAGGGGCTAAACAACACCATCTTGTGCCCCAAAAAAGAAGGTAACAATCATTTTCCCACAAAATAGGGTCCTAGCACCTTCCTTATAACCCATGCATTGACACTTGTAGAAAATTCTTCTGCTGTGCAGTTAAGAAGTTTGTTTTGCAGCCACAAGGTTTTGGGTTCGGTTCCAATGTGTAGAACCCTGCGCAAGTGTCTTCTGCTATAGCCCTAGGTCAACCAATACTTTGTGAGTGGAGGATAAATATAAATGTATGTGTGTTCGTGTGTCTGTGTTT
>NC_142936.1:10286380-10341380 GCF_046866305.1 Octopus bimaculoides
TTCTTCTCCAATGTATGTAGATCGGGCAGATATGAATAATCAGTTACTATGCACCAAAGGAGTTACGGTACCAGTGATGTTCAATATTTATATATTTCTGTGTGTGATCTCAGTTGGCGCTGACAATATTCTCTTGATAAAGAACCAATCAACACACAAAGACTGTCCGAGATTATTTGTCTTTTTTAAATTGGAAATCACACACACACACACACACACACACACACACACACACACACACACACACAAACATACAAATATATATATTTTAACATCCACTTCTTCAATACTTGCATGGGTCAGACAGAGATTATTCATGCAGATATTCTATGACCAAGAGTTCTTTTTGCCACCAACCCTCACCAGTTTCCAAAGGAGATAATGTATTTCCACAGAATATTGGAAATGGTATTGATAGTGACTTCAAAGTTTTGGCTAGCTGTCCTCATCAGGTATGTGTATGTTACATATACACATATCATCATTATCATCATTTAACATACACTTTTCCAAGCTTGCATGGGTTAGATGTAATTTGCTGAGGCAGATTTTCTATGGCTGCAAGCCTTTCCTATTGCCAGCCCTCACCTGTGTCCAAGCAAGGTAATATTTCCCCAGACATGTTTTTTTTTTCATGCAAGACTGGAAACAAACAACAACACTTGTATTATGGCAGTTCCTGTTTACAACCATCATATGATGTCCAGACAAAGGTACACACATACACACACACATGTTCAAACAGACACATACAGATAAATATATATTAAAAACAAATTCAAATATCTCTAACAAAAACCAGTCAAATGTTTAATGAGTTCCTCGTATATAAAAACCAACAATTTTCGGAACTAATAAACAGCTAGACATTTCAGGATTGACTTGTCATCAAAACAATAAACCAGAAATCTTTTGTTTGTGTCTCATTCTTCAATAAATAGTTGACATTTCGTTATATACACTGCAATCAATAAACAGTTAGTTGGCTTTCTTTGCCAACCAAACTACTTAAAAAAATAAACACCACCACCACCAATTCATTTATGCGTTGTTTAAACATTCAATCACAAATATACACACACACACTCTTACATACTGAAAAGTAAATGACAGTCAGTCAAACATCTTAAATGGTCACTCACAAACATTTTTCTATCGCCCCCCCCCCCTCTCCCCAAACCCAAACAAACAAACTTATAATGTTCTGAAATTTTTGAAAAATTCCAACACCAATGAAAACACTAAAAGAGCATAACAAGTAATAATTGGTTTGAATTTTAGCACAAGGCCAGCAAATTTGTGGGGTGGGGTAAGTTGATTACATTGACACCCCCCTCCTTCCCCTATATACATATACACCAACCACTCTGAGAGTGTAGTGGCTACTTTTTATGTGTCGCTGGCACAGGAGCCGGTCAGGGGATACTGGCATCGGTCACGATCAGTTGGTGCTTTATATATATATATATATATATATATACATACATCATTTACTTTTTATCTTTTATGCTTCTTTAATTTCAGTCATTCGACTGCCACCATACTGGGGGGAGTGGGGCGAAACATCACCTTGAAGGGTTTTATTTGAATGAATCAACCTCACTACTTAAAGTTTTATAAAGCCTGGTACTTATTCCATCGGTTTCTTTCGCTGAACCACAAAGTTGTAGGACATAAACAAACCAACACCAGTTGACAAGCAGTGGTGGTGGGAAAAACACAAACACACATATTGACATAAACCCATATGCAATGGGCTTCTTTCAGTTTCCATCCACTCGCAAGGCTTATTCAGCCTGGAGTGCCAACGGAAGAGGCTTGCCCTGAGTGCCTGCCGTGGGTGTGAATCTGGAACCATGCAAACTTCTTACCACACAGCCACACCTAAATACACACACACACATCTATATATATATATATATGTGTGTGTATATATGTCCAATCCAAGCCAGCATGGTAAATGGATTACAGCAATGAGAGAAAGACAGAGAGGGGGTGGAGAAGAGAAAGATAGAATTAGAAAGATTTTAAAAGTTATATATCATATCATATCATATCATCTGGTGAAAGCAGCTTTTCTTAAAAAGTTGACCAAAAAAATCTCTTTTACACGTTAAATATAACGAGAAATTCAAGATAATTACTGTTTACTTCAAACAGTTCTTCAAATCTAGAAACATTCTCCACACTGTAATCATCTTAGAGTATTATACTAATTAAACACTTCTCAGCAATTACTGTGAGTTAGGTGGAAATCTTTTTGTCGTTTCTTCTTCAAGTGGCTTCTCCAGAGAAATTACCGAGTTAATTAAGAAAGAGATAAACTGTATTAACTTGAGTCTATTTATCTAACAGCTTTCGAAGCTTATGACGACAGATTTAACAAGAATTAAACAAGCTTTTTGGATTAATAAGAGAAAAAAAAAAAAAAATGCCAAATATTTTATCAGGCGTAAAAGTAATGTCTTACCCAATTTTATTGTGTATGGGGGGGGGGGGTTACAGCCATATTGGGAATATTGACAGATTAATAATGGCTTCAAATTTTGGAACAAGGTCAATAATTTTAGGGGGGAGGGCCAAATCAATTACCTTGACCCCAGTATTTGACTGGTATTTTATCAACCCCAAATAGATAAAAGGCAAATTTGACCGTGGAGGAATTTGAACTCAGAATGTTAAGACCCAGAAGAAATGCTGCTAAGCACTTTGTCTGACAGACTAATGATTCTGCAAGCTCACCAATTATGTTATTTTATGTTGATTTGGTCATGGAACAATTAAATGTATTCAAAACCTCAAAGCATGCTTTTAAGGGCTGGTACGAAGCTTCAGTTTTATGATTTTAAACAGAGAGGGGTAACACACACAAACTCTCTCTCTTCCCTGATAGGAATCCTACATATTGCAGATGATATTGTATCAAGGTGAACTGGGATGATCTGCCTGGAAACCCAAGCGAAAGCGCCCCCAAACGATATGAACAGAAGATCTCATGAACTAGTAGTCCAATATATTGTCCACAAAGAAATTTTGCTTCCACAATATTTATTTAACCAGATACAATAAACTGCAGCTATTGACAAGCAAAAACAAGCAAAATTTAACTTGTGTCAAACAAACTATGTGGTCAACACAAAATACATGAATTAGTCAATCTCAGAACAAATTACTCTAAAAGTAACAAATAATATTAGACTAGTCATATAACGATATAAAATGTGCCAATCTCTAACTGTAGATGGAATCTGTGATAGAGGTAGACCCAGGAAGACATGGGATGAGATGGTGAAGAATGATCTTCAAACTTTGAGCTTCTCAGAGGCAATGATTGGTGACTGAGACACTTGGTGATGTGCTGTGCTTGAGAGGACCCATCAAGCCAAGTGCAAATGCGTCATTGGACTGCGGCTATGCTGGGGAACTGATTTGAAGGGCTTACTGAAGTTTGGTATTTATTCTATCAGCTTCTTTTACCAAACTACTAAGTTACAGGGAAGTAAACAAATCAACAACGGTTGTCAAGTGGTAAAAGAGACACACAGACATATGTACATAAAGGGCTTCCACACAGTTTCCATCAACCAAATTCACTCAGAGGGCATTGGCCAGCCTGACATTATAATAGAAGCCCAAAGATGAACATGCAAATTTAAGGAATTTCACGATAAACTTACTTATTCCATGAGGTGGGTGATAGCGTTTGGGATGATCTGACAATGGTGGATTCGGAGGCTGGAACGGGCTGGATGCTGAAGCTGGTCGAAGCAGTTGGCCAGACTGCGGCCGTTGAGCTTGATAACGCTGCGCATACTGTACAGGAGCGACTTGGTGATGACGGATCTGTTGCCGAGATTCTCGTTCTTGGATTTGCTGGAAGTTGCGTTTCAGCGTAGATTCACCAGGTATTTGTAATATTGAGCTGAAAGAAGATAGAAAAGTGAAATCAAATTATAATTCAATACCTCTGACAATGAAGGCAAATTGTAATTAAATGAATAAGCACAGATATGGCTGTGTGGATACAGAGTACGCTTCATAACGACAAGGTTTCAGGTTCTTTCCCACTATCTGACTCCTTGTAAGTGAAATTGGTAAATGGAAATTGTATGAAAGCTTGTTATGGGTAAGGAGAGATTGAACCTGAATCCACATAGTTGCAAAGTGAACTTCTTAACCACCAACCTCATCATCAAGCCTAGTTCACATGTAGGCTCTATTGTTTCTGTGCAGTGCTGCATAGGGGTTCAATATCAGTCTGCTTAAACTGTTGTTATACTTCCAGAAGCACCAACATTATAATATGGTCCTTACATATATCAATAAATGGCCTGGTCCACCAAGGAGAAATATATCTTAAGTCAATAAAAATTATTTTTAAAAAATCAAACTCAGAACAAGCAAAGTAAATAAACCATATAAAGGAATTCAGGTCTCTGGTGTTTAAATAGGACATTCTTGAAATTATTTACAATTTCTTGATTGTACAGTTTGCTGCATTCTATAAAAGCATTGAATGCCAAGGTTCTTTTTAAAAACCACTTCAGCAATTAGTAAGGAGTGACTAAGGAGTGGAAATTAATCCATAGATAGCAACTAATCATCATCATCATCGTTTAACGTCCACCTTCCATGCTAGCATGGGTTGGACGATTTGACTGAGGACTGGTGAAACCGGATGGCAACACCAGGCTCCAATCTAATTTGGCAGAGTTTCTACAGCTGGATGCCCTTCCTAACGCCAACCACTCAGAGAGTGTAGTGGGTGCTTTTACGTGTCACCCGCACGAAAACGGCCACGCTCGAAATGGTGTCTTTTATGTGCCACCCGCACAAGAGCCACTAACAAAGGTAAATTATATCTTGTAGATAAATATGAAGTTAAAGACATCGTACAAACCTCGATTCTCCAGGTAAAGCATTATCATCTTCTTCTTCATTGTCACTGCCTTCATATTCATATTCTGTCTCATGATCATCAACTGAAGTGACAAGGACAATAAATAATACATAAGAAAAATATTCAGAAAAAATGTTATCAAAATACAATGGACACACACACATACACACACACACAAACATCTTTAAATAGGTCTGCTCCAATATAGATGACTGGAAATACTCAATAATTTAGAATCTTAGTTTCATATATTTAAATATTTTCTCTAACTGTATTTTAAAAATATCTTTCTATTATTATTATGCTAACACAATCAAACATTGTATTTTTTTATATTTTGTATATTAAATGACTTCTGTGAAACAGGATTACCACTATAACGGGACGATTCTTGACTATGTCACAGCCAATATAAACCTACACATACACAGAGAAACACTTTACAGTTTGTTAGAATCTGTTCACATTATCAATTGATAAGTCTAATGTACAGGTCTGTGAACAAACTGACACATCAGGTGAATGCTCTCTCAATGAAATGGCTCTACTGTTAGACAGCAGCTTAAATCACAACGCCAATGTCAACAAACTGAACTATGACAGGGTGATCTTGGATAGAAAAGCTATCTATAAAATACTTCCAGGTGGAGATGGTTTCTGGGATAATATGGTGAAGACTTGCTTTCAGTCATTAGACTGCAGCCATGCTGGAGCACCATGTTGAAGAATTTTAGTAAAACGAATCAATCCCAGTAATTATTTCTAAGCCTAGCACTTATTCTATCAATCACTTTTGCTAAACCACTAAGTTACAGGGATATAAACACACTGATTGTCAATTGGTGGTAGAGAACAAACACAGGCACAACCACACAGGCACAATCACACACACACACACACACACACACACACACACACACACATTTGTATAAAAGGAGCACTCTGTTGATTATGACGAGGGTCCCAGCTGATCCAATCAACGGAACAGCCTGTTCGTGAAATTAACGTACAAGTGGCTGAGCACTCCACAGACACGTGTACCCTTAATGTAGTTCTCAGGGAGATTCAGTGTGACACATAGAATGAGACAAGGCTGGCCCTTTGAAATACAGGTACTACTCATTTTTGTCAGCTGAGTGGACTGGAGCAATGTGAAACAAAGTGTCTTGCTCAAGGACAAAATGCGTCGCTGGGAACTGAACTCACGACCTTACGATCGTGAGCTGAATGGCCTAACCACTATATACAACAGGCTTCTTTCAGTTTCCGTCTACCAAATCCACTCAAGGGCTTTGGTTGGCTCAAGGCTATAATAGAAAACACTTGCCAAAGGGACTGAACCTGAAACCATGTGGTTGGGAAGCAAGCTTCTTACTACACAGCCACACCAGCACCTATATCAAGTAATTTATTTTTCTCTATGGAACACAAGGTAGGGAGCTGATTTATTTTGAACTTCTCAAACGTTCTAAATTCTTATGACATAAATATATAACCATGTAATCCAATCAGAGTGTAACTTTACCTCTTTTGTTTTTCCTGTGCCGGTCGATCTGGTCTTTGAGCTGAATACGCACTTGCCTTTCGGTGGGTTGATCTCTGATAAACGGGTGTTTCAGTAACTGTTCTGTATTAGGTCTCTGAGTATAGTCTTTCACCAAACAAGCCTCTACAAAACTTTGAAACTTTGAGGACCTTAAAGAAACAAAAGACAATGAATTTCTTTCTCTTTCTGCTTTTTAAGATGTTAAAATATTTTCTTTACTTTCTTTTTTTTTTTTAAGATTAAAGCAAACACACATATTGTAGAAACACTGCCAGATCAGATTGGAGCCTGGTGCGGCCTCCTGGCTTGCTAGTCCCCAGTCAAACCGTCCAACCCATGCCATCATGGAAAACGAACATTAAATGATGATGATGAATGTGAGAAAACAAAGAACAGCCAATGAAGATATTACTTTCCCAAAGAGTTTACTTAAAACGAGCTATTTAATTTTAAAAGAGATTATTTTGAAGAGATTAATTTATCACCCCCTTCCCCCACCACCTTCACTACTTTGTCTTCCGTTTTCGAAAGGAATCTCATTTACAAATGTAAATGAGTTCTGTTATTGTTTTACCGGAGGTCAGATCTGGTCAAGCAATCATGATCAAGACACAAATTAACTGTAACCATTTCATAAATAAGTTGTTTTTTTTGGGGGGGGGGGGGGGCAAACAATATACCTAGGAGTGCATTAGTCAATGTGCCTTCCCTTTTAAGACAAAAGAATATGATTTAGTTATTATTTCTAGCAGTTCAAGTAACTGCACAAAGCATTTGTTGGCTTCAAAGGAATCACGTAGTTCTCTGATGCGTGCAAATATTACATGTGCCATAATCTCATTTCGTTTTCCGAACCAATACTAGTGCAAAAAAGAAATGAAATTATGAGGAGAATTTTCAGATGTGTTGACACTTGGGTGACTAGTGACCATCTTCAGTCAAGAATATGTCAGGAATAACTTTTATAATTGTGTACAAACACGTTATCTTCTTGAAACTGCTCTCCTTTCTTTGTATCTTTCAATTGTAGTTGTTATATTCATCATTCTATTTGATTCTATAAGCAATATATACTACAACCACGTCTACAAAACCTTCATCCTGACCAATGAACTATCCACAGACACCAAGAAACTAATATGAGATTAATGAAATCATCAAAACTAAATTTTCATCATATAGAATGCAACCAAAAAAAAAACAATTACAAAGGAAAAATAAATTATACCATTTGCGAGATTTGAGTCGAGGAGGTGGAGATCTTGGGATTAGAAACAAAGCTCTCATCGGATGCATATCACAGAGGGCTGAAATAAAGATAAATTCCATGTAAACTTTTTTTTTCTTTGACAAAGGATCAAAATCAAATTCAACACTATTTACCAAACTCTACTTAAGGTAATTTTCTCACCCACATATTTATCAGTATCCAAGGTAACTAAATATCCATTTTATTTAACTGTCAAATTCCCAACAATGTTTGTTGTTTCTTTATTAATATGCAACGCGTGGAGGCGCAATGGCCCAGTGGTTAGGGCAGCGGACTCGCGGTCATAGGATCGCGGTTGCGATTCCCAGACCGGGCATTGCGAGTGTTTATTGATTGAAAACACCTAAAAGCTCCACGAGGCTCCGGCAGGGGATGGTGGTGAACCCTGCTGTACTCTTTCACCAAAACTTTCTATCACTCTTACTTCCTGTTTCTGTTGTGCCTGTAATTCAAAGGGTCAGCCTTGTCACACACTGTGTCACGCTGAATATCCCCCGAGAACTACGTTAAGGGTACACGTGTCTGTGGAGTGCTCAGCCACTTGCACGTTAATTTCAGGAGCAGGCTGTACTGTTGATCGGATCAACTGGAACCCTCGACATCGTAAGCGACTGAGTGCCAACAAACAACAAATATGCAACGCAAAGTAGAGTTCATCTATTTACATGTTTAAAATGCTTAAAATATTGGAGAAACAGATACAAAATAATAATGATAATCAAAAATCATAAAGATTTTTAGCTAAAGATAACTAAGTAAGGATATACATAGTTTGCCAGAAATTATGTTCTCTGTATTGTTATTAGAGACAAAAATTTATAAAACATCTGCAATACTTACGAGGTTTACCTTCTGCCATTTCAATGGCGGTGATACCCAGCGACCAAAGGTCACTCTGTAGAATAAATGAAATAAAAACATATTCGATTAACACCTTTTCTACTTTAATGAATAAATGGCGAACAGAGATATCAAGGTTTAACCCATTACCATTTAAACAAACCATACCCAGCCCAAATATTCTGTTTTATGCAGAAACCAGTCAAATCCAACCTCTCAAACCTACCCTACAATGTCATTCTAAAAATAAGCAATCACAGCACAGAAATCTGAAAGCTATGAAATGGATGCATGATTAATTCAAAGCAATGAGAATAAATATGTATTACATTTGACTGAGTAATCTGAATGCTAAAGGGTTGAGAAGGATAGAAACTTACCCTATTATCATATGTAGCATCAGGGTTTTCATCACAGGCAATAACTTCTGGTGCCATCCTGGAATAGTTAACAAAGATAATATTCAGTGTTGCATATTGAGTATTCAGTAGCAAAAAGCAAATTCCTGGACAGAGAACTCCCAACATTGCTGAAAGATCTTAAATTCATAGGTTCTTGAGAGTAATAGGTAAAGCTCTAATAGTATTTGAAGTAAATTCTATAATATCGTGCAAGATAATATAGGCACAGGCATGGTTGCGTGATTAAGAAACTTGCTTGGCAACCACATGGTTTCAGGTTCAATCCCACTGCGCAGCACCTGAAGCAAGTGTTGTCTACAATAGCCCTGGGCTAACCAATACTTGTGAGTGAGTTTTGTAGATGGAAACTGTGTAGAAGCCTACTCAGTGTGTGTTGTGTCTGCTTGTCACCCTTGCCCTCACACTTGACAACCTGTATTGGTCTCTTTACACCCACACAATTTAGCAGTTCAGTGAAAGAGACCGACAAGGACTAAACTTAAAAGAATAACCTTAGTACTAGGGTTGATTTGTTTGGCTACAATCCTTCAAGACAGTGCCCCAGTATGGCCACAGTCCACAAACAGAAACAAGTAACAGATAAAAGACAATATAAAGCCATAATGGCTATGTTCAGTTGGCATATTTGGTATGTTTGTCCGATGTGATAACAATTCTGCCAGCTCACCATTTTTGGTGACTTATAAATAATAAAGTATATAAATTCTGTGATGTAAGTTAACACAATGGTTCCCAAAGTGAGCGGTATTACTAAGTTATGGGGACGTAAACACACCAGCATATTTAGTCAAGTGACGGTGGGGGGGAAAACACAGACACACAAACATATACATATATATATACACAACGGGTTTCTTTCAGTTTCCATCCACCAAATCCACTCACATGGCTTAGGTCGGCCCAAGATGTCATGCAGTGGGACTGAACTTGGAACCATGTGGTTGGTAAGCAAGCTTCTTACCACACAGCCACTCTTGCGCTATATCATAATAGCTTAATTCCCATTCTACTTGAAGTTTGCAAGTAAAAGAGAAAAAGATAAATAATTTAATTCATGATTTAACATTATACCCTGTATAGGAAAAACAAAGAGTAAATGGTTATTATATACACAGAATAACCAGGAGACATATATGGAAAACAATACAATAATATTCTTTACAAGATAAGAGAACTTTTAATCGCCTTAATTTCAAGGCTTACTGATAGAGAAGGCAATAGATCTGATCCATAAAGCAAACTCCTTCAGAGAGTTTATTAAATATAGCCAAAAGTAGGATTTAATCAGTGTTGATAATTGGATTAGAATGGTGTTAATCTCAACATGAATGGTTCCCCATGGAAATATGGCCTGGTCACAGTGATGAAAATTTGTGTGGAATTGGAGAGCTTTCAAAGAAGGAATAGAGTTGTTTTGCTTTCTAAGACAAAAAAATAAATTATATATGATGCAGTAAAGCAAATCCATGAATGAATGAATGAGAATGAATGAATGAATGAATGAATGAATGCATGCATGGACAGATGCCTACATGCATATATGCACGATGCAGTGTTAACAATATTAATGTAATACAACAGGTAAAATAGAAGAACTACAATCAGTGGTTAAAAGCATTTGAAAACCGAAGTTAAGATGAGAAGAGAAAATGATTAATACAGGTGGTAGTGGGCACAGGTATCAGGCCTTATTGTCACAGGAAGTAATGATCGAATCAGAAAGTTGTGCAAGTTGGGCTAGGAATAATAATATTATTATTATTATTATGGTGATGATGGCGGCGGCGGCGGCGGTGGTGGAGCTGGTGATGGTGATGATGATGATGATATCGATTTCAAATTTTGACACAAGGCCAGTAATTTTGGGGAAGGGAATTGAATCAGTTACACCGACCCCAGTGTTTAACTGGTACTTATGTTCATCGATCCCAAAAGGATGAAAGACAAAGTTAACCCCAGCAGAATTTGAACTTAGAATGTAAAGACAAGTGAAATGCTGCTAACCATTTGCCTAACATGCTAACAATTCTTTTCTACTCTAGGCACAAGGCCCGTAATTTGGGGGGGGGGGCTAGTCGATTAGGTTGACCCCAGTACGTAACTGGTACTTAATTTATCGACCCCGAAAGGATGAAAGGCAAAGTCGACTTCAGCAGAATTTGAACTCAGAACGTAAAGACAGACAAAATACCACTAAGCATTTCGTCCGGCATGCTAACGTTTCTGCCAGCTCACCGCCTTACAACGATGACAATATTGGTGGCAATGATTTTGATGATGGTATAGTGTCAGTGATGCTAGCAATGAAAGGTAAGGTGGTAGGGATGTTGGTGGAAGTAATCGTGATGGTGGTACTTCGAATATTATTCTCAAACCAATTAATGAAAGACAATAGATTGCAACCTACCAGTAAGGCGTTCCAATAAATGTGTTTCGTCTGCCAATAGTCTTGTCTAATTGAGCACTTACACCAAAATCCACTGCAAAGAAAGAAATGAATGTTAGTTTCACAAAACGTGGGTCATTAGCAGCACTACTTTAATAGTGTGATAAGTAAAATGCTGGTTTCTAATTTTGGCACAAGGCCAGCAATTTCAAGGAAGGGAGATTAAATCGATGGCATCAACTCCAATGCTCAGCTGGTACTTACTAAATCGACCCTGAATGGATAAAAAGCAAAGTCAGCCCCAGTGGAGACTGATATTAAAATATTAACAGTCTGATATTAAAATACTAATAGTCTGATATTAAAATACTAATAGTCTGATATTAAAATACTAATAGTCTGATATTAAAATACTAATAGTCTGATATTAAAATACTAATAGCCTGATATTAAGATACTAATAGCCTGATATTAAGATACTAATAGTCTGATATTAAGATACTAATAGTCTGATATTAAGATACTAATAGTCTGATATTAAGATACTAATAGTCTGATATTAAGATACTAATAGTCTGATATTAAGATACTAATAGTCTGATATTAAAATACTGATAGTCTGATATTAAAATACTAATAGTCTGATATTAAAATACTAATAGTCTGATATTGAAATACTAATAGTCTGATATTAAAATACTAATAGCCTGATATTAAGATACTAATAGCCTGATATTAAGATACTAATAGTCTGATATTAAGATACTAATAGTCTGATATTAAGATACTAATAGTCTGATATTAAAATATTGATAGTCTGATATTAAAATACTGATAGTCTGATATTAAAATATTGATAGTCTGATATTAAAATATTAGTATAATATTAAAATACTAATAGTCTGATATTGAAATACTAATAGTAATTGGTCTTAAGCTAGTGTTTTTTTTTCTTTCTAATTTTATTATTTTTATTTCAGTTGTTGCATTTATTTTTGTTAAAGCTATTTTGTTGTTGATGTGGTTTAACTGTTTAATCCTTTAGCGTTCAGATTAAATTGTATTGAGTGGTTGGCGTTAGGAAGGGCATCCAGCTGTAGAAACTCTGCCAAATCAGACTGGAGCCTGGTGTTGCCATCCGGTTTCACCAGTCCTCAGTCAAATCGTCCAACCCATGCCAGCATGGAAAGCGGACGTTAAACGATGATGATGATGATGATGAATTCTTATTTTTATTCACATTGTTTTGAATTAATCAGACATTATCTTGTATCTCAGAGATTTTGATAGTGTGGTTGTAAATTTTTAGAATGACATTGTAAGGTAAGTGTGAGAGACCCAATCTGGCAGTTTGAACATAAAACAAGTAGAATGTTCTGGCTGGATTTGGCCTGTTTGAATGTGAAAGGGTTAACCAGACTTGATCATGCAGATCTCTATAACAAAATGATGTTTTAATCATGGCCATCACGTTTCCCCAACACCAGATTCATCCTCCTGTTTTTGTTTTTTAAGACAACAGGATATTGTGAGCAAGATTTGGCTGCTATTTCTAGCAAATCAAATGACCACACAGTTTGCCTCATGCAAGTTAAATAAGTATTCTCCCTGCTAAATAAGTATTCTCAACCATTCTTTTTTTTTTTTTATGCGCCCTTCTAAAGCCTAGCCAGGCTCATGGGCCCGGTTTCCCGGTTTCTATGGCGTATGTGTTCCCCCCCACCCCAGCTGGACGGGGTGCCAGTCCATCACAGCGTTACTCAAGAAACAGGAAGAAAGAGTGAAAGAAAGTTGGGGCGAAAGAATACAACAGGGGTCGCCACCACCCCCTGCCGGAGCCTCATAGAGCTTTAGGTGTTTTCGCTCAATAAACACTCACAACGCTCGGTCTGGGAATCGAAACTGCGATCCTCCGACTGCAAGTCAGCTGCCCTAACCACTGGGCCATTGCGCCTCCACATTCTCAACCATAAACTAGAAATAAATCCTTTTATTCAGCTATGCAGAGCAAGACAAGTATTGTTACCAAGTATTCAGAATGGCAATGATTTGTGGCTGGAATTGAACCATTTATTACACATAACAAATTCCTACCATCTATGGAGTTAGTAACGCAGGCACTGGCAGCTTAACTTACCCCAAACTAATTTAATGTCAACATTATTACAGCTTCAGTATCCATTTCCCTCATATTGACAAAATTTAGCAAGAGAGAAAAGAGAGAGATGCTTTTCCATAAATTCAATCCATTAATCTCAGCTCAGCAGTATCTACAAACCACAAACACCTCCGCCACAAACACCTCTGCCACAAACACCTTTCAGTGTCTCCATTTTAACTTCTTCAAGCTTCCATCTATTATACACAACCAATTTCTAACATCAAAATTCTCAGCACCTCACAATGCATCACTTAAAAAGATAAATGTATTCAGAGTTTAGGTAAGGCACTGGAACAACATGTCATAGAATATTATATCCATCTTATATCTTCCATGTTCTATTTGACTTCAATAATTGAAGCTCGCTCTCTCTCTCCTTTATCAAAGTCATAGTGATAAAGTAGATCAAACAATATCCATGATGTAATACATTCACTGTTCAAAAGAAGCCGTTTCTATCGACAATGGGACAAAATAAAAATTCTGCAAAGTGCATTCCAATTCCAAATTCTAAACTATTGTCATCTTTATCTTTTCTTTGACGTGTTTCAGGTGTTAGACTCTGACCATGCTGGAGCTACCCCACCCCCCCTACCGAAGAGTTCAGTTGTATGAAATCAACCACAGTACTTAAGTTTTAAGCTTGTTACTTATTCTATCAATCTCTTTTGGTGAACTACTAAGTTACAGAGACATAAACAAACCAACATCAGTTGTCAAGCAGTGGGGAGGACAAGCATAAACACACATGTGTATGTGTGCATGCGTGTGTGTGTGTGTGTGTGTGTGTGTGTGTGTGTGTGTGTGTGTGTGTGTGTGTGTGTGTGTGTGTGTGTGTATAATTTAAAAGAGTTCCAACTCTGTCTGTTTTTTATGTTTTATTTATATTCTTATAAAATTAATGTGGGATATAGAATATGGAATATATAATATAAATAGTAAAATGAAATGAAGTATTGAATGTCTTATTGAATATATGAAATATTGAGTATTAAATATAAAGTATTAAATATATAAGAACTAGTATAGACATCATTGCTGTTTGTAAATGAGAATCATTCACCTCGACAAATTCCATCCAATCCATAAAAGCACGGAAATGTGGATGTTAAAACAATGATGATGATGATTACACTATAGTCATTAGATCCCAACAATGTAGAAAGGCCGTAACTGTTTATCAAAAAGTTCTTTCTCTAAAAAAAGCTGAAACTTCGTGAAATTATAAAACATCTCAGGTGTTAATAGAAGGTACACAAGTGGTATACATTAACTCAATTCTACAATGAAATATTATTAAAAGAAAAGAAGGAGAGAAAAAAAAGGACATTTAGACAATTCCTTACCCAATTTCACTTCAGCATTATCTGTTAACAAGACATTTTGTCCTTTAATATCGCGGTGGATGACTTTATTGGTGTGAAGATGTGATAAACCCTAAGTATAAGATAGAGGGAATATCAATTAGATATGCGAGAAACATACGGTGTCATAATGAAAAAGAAATGAGAATATCATTAACGAATACAAATCAAAGATAATAATTTATGAGAGTGTTTTGCAAGAATCTTACTGGATAACCAAGCATATATCTATATCCATCTACATCCATATATATATTTACTCTTTTATTCTTTTACACATTTCAGCCCTAAGGCTGTGGCCATGCTGGGGTCCCTTGTTTTTATGTCTAGTTATAATCCTTTCTATTATATATTTCTTTATTGCCCAGAGGGGGTTAAACACAGAGGGGACAAACAAAGGGATTAAGTCGATTACATTGACCCAAGTGCGTAACTGGTACTTATTTAATCAACCCCGAAAGGATGAAAGGCAAAGTCGACCTCAGCGGAATTTGAACTCAGAACGTAACAGCAGACAAAATACCGCTCAGCATTTCACCTGGCGTGCTAACGATTCTGCCAGTTCGTCGCCTTAAGGAATGAAGTCATTATTCAGATGAAGAAAACAGTAGAGCAGACCAAACTAATTGAAATGACTCGGTTATTTTTTCTCTTTAAATCATAAGAAATACAAATCTCAATAGCAATGGAGCTCAAACAAAATTTTAGTCAGTATACTAAACCATCATTTGTAATACTAAAATCCAATGAATAATCTAGAATCTTGCAATTGTTTTGTTTGTTTGATTTTTTGTTGGGTTTTTTTTTTTAATTCTTTTAGTTCATTCAAAAGACAAATGAAATGAGTAAAACCAAAATGAATATTTGATGAAAAAAAACCTGCTATTTCAAGAACTGTTTCCTGCCTTCTTTACAAGAAAAGAATTCTTTGCAACAAGAAAGCATTGTTAATTCAAAAAAAGTTAGCTTCTTTTTTCTTTTTTTTTCTAGGATTTAAAGCTTTTAAGTACAATGCACATATGATGACGCAGGCATGGCTGTAGGGTAAAAAGTTTGCTTCCCAACTACATGGTTTGAAGTTCAGTCTCACAGTGTGGCACTTTGGACAAGTGTTTTCTATTATGCCAGGCAGACCAAAGCCTTGTGAGTGGATCTGGTAGGGGGGAAACTGAAAGAAGCACCTCACAGACGTATATGTGTGTTTTTGTGTTACCTTGTCCATGACATTGCTTGATAGTTGTAAATGAGTGTCACTGTTATACAAGCAGTGTCATTCAAATCCAATATACTGTGAGGACATGTCTAGCCATGGGGAAAATATTACTTTGCTTGGAAAAAGGTGAGGGTTAGCTACAGGGAGGGTATCCAGCCATAGACAATCTTCCTCAGTAAACTCTGTCTAACCCATGCAAGCATGGAAAAGTGGACATTAGAATAATGATGGTGATGATGATGAGTTCAAAACAGCTACAGTGAAGACTTACCCTTAAAATTTCTCTACATATATATGCTATCCATTCTTCTTTTAAAGTGTTGCCTTTGGTAGCTGGAATACAAGAAAACAAAGGTAAATAATCTAGAGATCAAGAACAGGTGAAGTTTTATTCAGGTAGGTACTGGATGCGTTAAATCTGGCAAGAATATGAACACAATCAATATATTACAACTCTCTCTTTTTCTTTTTCTTTATTTATTTTATTATCCCCACCACGACCACCACCACTTTGTAACAGCTTCTGGCAATCAGCAGCGGTTGTTGCTGTTGTCGAGGGACATTGCTGTTGATAGATTCTATTCAGCACCAGAAGCTGTGTGTGACAAATTACAAATAGGAAATATTTCAATACCTTCAAAAATAAAAGCAACTTGTCTCATGAAATAATTAATGACAGATTTCTTCTTGTCCGAAACTATTTCCATGCATTATGAAATTATGTATGTATATATATATATGCACACACACACACACACACACATACATACACACAAACACACATACATGTGCATACATGCATGCACACATATATACATGCATACACATACATATACGCGCACACACATGCAGACATATGCACATACATACACACACACACAAATGTACACATACGCATGTACATACACATACATATACATACACACACATATATAAACACACATAAATGTGCATACACGCATGCACACACATATACATGCATACATGCACATACATACATATACACGCACACAAATATATACATATGTATGTACATACACACACAAATAAGTATGTACACATACATATACATATATATATACACATGCATACACACATGCATGCACAAATGCATATGTATGCATATTTGTGTGTGTGAATATATATTTGTGTGTGTGTGTAGCGAGAGAGAGAGAGAGAGAGAGAGAGAAAGGAGGAGGAGAGAGAGAGAGAGAGAAAGGAGGAGGAGAGAGAGAGATAGAGAAAGAGAGAGACACAATTTGAAAGAAAAAAAAACAGGCATCTATATATAGACTCCTTATTGGCAAGCTGTAAGGCATTCATTTAACAGTAAACCTAATGCTACCTGATACAATCTATTGATTATAGCAAATCCAATGAAAAACTGTAATTTTATTAACTAATCAATGAGTTGAATTATTTAGCTTCAACATTCGTTAAGTTTTTACTTTGAGTAGTTAGAAAAAAATTTCCGCTTGTCAGTCTGTGATAAATGGATGACGCTGTATTAAATAATTATGCGAGTTCTTTAACAACGCCGACTGCATACCAACTAGCTGTACACATTTATGGAGTTAAATTTCGAGAAACGATAAAGAAAAATTCTATGGTGAGGATGTAAGCATGAATGGTCATTATAATCTATAGGAATTTCAAAAACAGAATCATGTAGGACGTCTTTGGTATCAATACTTTGGTTCCTTCCTTCTTAACTAACCACTCCTGATTATCACTCAAAAACTGCTATAGTTCTCACCCAGTAGCACTTAGCACTAAACACGTGCAAAAATGTGTAGAACAGCTTTGATCATTATGGTCTTTCAAATATTGAACACATGGCCAAAAGCCATTATAAAACCTCAAAGCTCTGTCAGACTAATAAAAGAACTGAAATTATCTCATTTCAGAAGCTGTGAAAATATTCCATCACCTTCTATGTCAGAGATAATATACATTGAGTGTGGTGTGTCTCGTATCTTCAAAACGAAATTTAGATTGACAAGCAAACTTGTGGCTGTACATCATAATAGCTTTGTCAATATCACAAACAACACTTGAGTTATTGAGCTAACAGAGCTTCTGCATGGTTGTTCCACCTGCTAGAAATACTAGCCAACTCTTCACATCACACCCTATTGCTTTAAAAAGGAAAAAGGACATTAAACAATGCAGTCTCATACATTCAAATTGATGGGTTGGTCATGACTGGAATACTTTGCCAGCATGGAAAGCGGACGTAAGAAGAAGAACAAGAACAAGACGACGATGGCGACGACAACGACGACAATGACGACGAGAATGATAGAGGTCAAGAAAATTGTAATGTACTCACCTTTAACTAAATCTGTGACAGAACCAGCACCGCAGAATTCCATCACCAACTGCAATTTAAGAAAAAAAAATGATTAATTTTGAATCTAAAATCAATTATACACACATTACTATTAAAATCACTTGCTTTCATGTATTTTTATGTTGCTTTTAATTAATTACCTAATCAATGAAGATTTATGAATATATTATTTATTATTCCTAGTCAATGCCAGAGTTGCTGGGTAGAGTGGCAGAGTAACTGCCTTGCAGCATTTAGCCTCGTCTCTCTATATTCAGAGTTCATATCCTATCAGAATTGATATTGCCTTTTATCTGTCTAGGGCCAATAAGACAATTACAAGTCATTTAGTGGTGTTATCTTCAAATGGAATCTATACCAGTAGTTCTCAAGCAGGGTCTGTATAAGATTTTGTTAAAATTCATGTGAAATAAATTGGTTATACTTCGTCAATACACAAGATATTTTTACTCTTTTACTTGTTTCAGTCATTTCACTGCGGCCATGCTGGAGTACCACCTTTAGTCGAACGAATCAAGCCCAGGACTTATTCTTTATAAGCTTAGTACTTATTCTATCAGTCTCTTTTGCTGAACTGCTAAGTTATGGGGGCATAAACACACCAACATCGGTTGTCAAGCGATGGTTGGGGGAAAACACAGTTACACAAGTACATACATATATATACACATATATACGACGGGCTTCGTTTAGTTTCCGTCTACCAAATCCACTCACAAGGCTTTGGTCAGCCTGAAGCTATAGTAGAAGATACTTTCCCAAAGTGCCATGCAGTGGGACTGAACCCGGAACCATGTGGTTGGGAAGCAAGCTTCTTACCACACAGCCACACCTGCGCCTAATTTTAACAAATTTTTTTATACAATTTCTAATAATATTTAATTATAAAAATATATCAGGATTTCTAGGAACATCAAATGGCTAAGAGGGTCCATCTGAGTATAATAGGAATCAAAGGAGTCCATAGGTGGAAGATTGAAGACCACTGATCTGTACTTCTCACAAAAAAAGGGTCTGTGACCTAGAAGAAAATATCATTTCTAAATTCTTGCGACATAGTAGAAAAATAATGAGGACTTTTCTGATGAAAATAGAAATTATTATAATGATTCTCCATGTCAGCACAAGGCTGCAAATATGTAAGAGGAGATGGACAATGCTGACCAGACTGATGACACCAGAATACAGTTGTTGTTTGATTGCATCTGACCCCATTCAGCCCCATCAGGATGAACTGTAAAGTCAAATGGAAATACAGACAAAATAATTTGCATTTGAACTGCTAGGAAAATATCTTGTATTTTACTGATTTCAGTCATTGGTCTGTGGCCATGCTGGGGCACTGACTTGAAGGGTTTACTCAAATAAATCAACTCTAGTGATTATTTTTTTCTTTTTAAGTCTGGTAATTATTCTACTGATCTCTTTTGTCAAACTGCTAAGTTATGGGGATGTAAACAAACCAACACTAGTTATGAAGAACACAGACACACGTTTACAACAAGGCTTCCACACAGTTTCCATGTATCAAATTCACTCACAAGGTATTGGTCAGTCTGGAGCTATAATAGAAGACATTTGCCCATGGTGTCATGCAGTGGGACTGAACTCAAAACCATATGGTTGCAAAGTAAGTTCCTTAACCATAGTCATACATGTGCTTATAGCCATATCTGAACTTACATATTGAAATAAAATACACTTTTTTTTTTTTTGCAGCATCATTGACCATTGCAGGGCATGGAGGAAAAAAAGGAGACACCACAATTTCACCAAATACATTGTATCTGATAGATTTCCAGACAAAATTTCCATTAGTCAAATAATTTCTATGGCTTAGGTCAGTCGGAGGTTATAGCAGAAAACCTTACCCAAAGTGCTGCCTGCATAATAGGACCCAATCCTGGATCATATGATTGTAAAGTAAATGACTCAATCACAAGGGCATACCAACACCCATTAAGAATACTTAGTCTATTTACATAAAGCATTCCTGTAATTTCAACAAATGAGTGCTGTGTCGTCTCGTTATAAATTTCTTATGAACAGTTCAAATTTAGAAAAATGATTATAGTCATTCATACAACCCACAGTAATTGGTGCGAATAACTGCAACATCAGAACATAATTTATTATTAAATTCACCAATAATCAGAACATAGCTAACTGAATCACCCTACATACAGAATCAGGTTTTAACGAGTACCAAAGTCTGGGTTTAATGGCCAAAGCTAACTGAAAGAATTAAGAATTCACGACTGAGGAATGCTTTCCATTGCTTTCTCCAAACCCATTGAAAGATTTCAACAGAAATACTTCATTATTAAACAGTGCTCTAGCTATTTAATATAATTTACCTTAACAGTAGTAGTAAGCTGTTCACACCTATGGTTCCTATTAATGGCGTGATGGGCTGAACCAGAGTTATGCATCTTAGCTATGAACAATGCACACTGGTTTTACATTCTGTTTAGTAATTTAACACCCTACATACTCAACCAGCTGTACAATGTTGTTGTTGGCACTCCGTCGCTTACGACGTCGAGGGTTCCAGTTGATCCGATCAACAGAACAGCCTGCTCGTGAAATTAACGTGCAAGACACGTGTACCCTTAACGTAGTTCTCGGGGAGATTCAGCGTGACACAGTGTGACAAGTCTGACCCTTTGAATTACAGGCACAACAGAAACAGGAAGTAAGAGTGAGAGAAAGTTGTGGTGAAAGAGTAGAGCAGGGTTCGCCACCATCCCCTGCCGGATAAACACTCACAATGCCCAGTCTGGGAATCAAAACTGCGATCCTATGACCACGAGTCCGCTGCCCTAACCACTGGGCCATTGCACCTCCACACTCAACCAGCTGTACAATATACACACATATATATACACAGAGTTGATGCTTTCTTTTTCTTTTAATCAATTAAGAACTATAGTAACTCTGGAACCAAATGTGCATTATGAAACAGTTTATAGTTGAAGACAAAAACAAGGAGTTTTTTGAATAAGAAATAAAGTTAAAATTAAAAAAAAAAAAATTTTAAACAAACAAATTAAAAATATATATATATATATAAATGAAAAGATAATTAAATAATTAAATAAATTAATAAAGCGACTGCATAATGTCAGTCGAATATTTCCCTCAGTGAATTTACACCAGAGAGAAAAGTTGACAGAATACAAAACCAGGATTGAATTAATTGTGAAAATTAGTTAAATAAATAGTTACTGTGAATGAGAGAAAAAGAAACAAAACACAGAAGGAAATTCTAGAACAATGATTTGATATTTTTTATTGATTAGGTTATGAATTGAGAAAAAGTGGTGCAATGCCCATAGCCTTTTTCCTATCTTTTCTTTCTCTCTCTCTCTCTCTCTCTCTCTAGGTACACATAGACTTGTAGGTGATATGAATAATAGAATGTTTAAATTAAACTGTTGTAAGTTAGCAGTTAACCCTTTAGTATTTAAACCGGCCATATCCGGCCAAAATATTTCATCTGTTTTATGTTCAAACTGACCAGATCCAGGCTCTCACACCTACCCTACAATGTTATTCTACATTAAGTAATTACACCATCAAGATCTTGAAGATATGAGATAATGCATGATTAATTCAAATCAATGTGAATCAAAAAGCATATTATGTTTGATAGAATAATCTGAACTCTAAAGGGTTAAAGGAGAAATGTTAATGGGGAGAGAAGTAAAAGGAGGAGGGGGGACAGAGAAAGGAGGAAATGCTAATTAGAAGAAAGGAAGTAAGGATCCATGGGATGTAGCTGTGAAGAAGAGGGATTAGACAGATAAAAGATTAGTGGAGGATCTGCAGGTCAAGCAAAACATTTAAGTTGGTGGGGGGTGAAGAAAAAAAGTAGATATATTGTGTTAGACTTATGTGGGTGTAGTGTAAAGTTGGCATGTTTTGAAGAGCAGAGGTCATGGCAGTCAAAGAAGTAACTAACAAGGAGGAATGCTGGCCTCTGAGTCAGATTTTGGAGTGTCAGTGAGTGACGATTGGGGATTTGTACTTGGCCACTGTCTAGTGTTACAGCCATTTCCTTGTAACTGTGACCAACACACACACACACCTTTCAAACAGCTCAGTCTGCCAAGCTGTAAATAGATAGCATAACTCACCACTGTAAGTAGCCACTGATATCTTTTACAGCCAGCAATGGGCTCCTACCAACACAATCAACAAATTCACAAAACTAACTAGAAAATAATTTTATATCAGATTTGTTTTCTCTCTCTCTCTCTCTATATATATATATATATATATATATATATATATATATATATATTATTATATATATATATATATATATATATATATATATATATATATTATATATATATATATATATATATATATATATATTATATATATATATATATATATATATATATATATATATATATATATATATATATATATATATATATATATATATATATATATATATATATATATATATATATATATATCAAGGCAGTTATTCAACTGCTGGATGTCCACCCTATCACTGACTACCGCCTGTCTCCAAGCAAAGTAATAATTCCCCCATGTTCATGTTCAGTCATCTTTCCATGGAAGATTGGAAACAAGGGACACTAGTTGTATGACGGTGCTACTTGTTTACAACCTGTGCACAGTGTCAAGACACAGAGATATAAAAGATTGCACACACGTACACACACACACACACACATATATATATATATATATATACACATACACACACACACACACATATATATATATATATATGGTGTTAGGAAGGGTATTGGCATTAGGAACGGCATCCAGCCATGGAAACCATGCCAAATCAGGCTGGAACCTGGTGCGGTTCTGCAGTTTACCAGTTCCACTCAAACCATCTAACCCATGCCAGCATGCAAAGTGGACACTAAATGATGATGATGACGATGGTGATGATATAGGTGTGTGTGTATTACTAAATCCACCTGCAGGACCTTGATCAACCTGGAGCCATAGAATAAGACACTTTGCCAAGGTGCCACACAGTCATACTAAGGCTGAAACTATGTAGTTGGGAAACAAACGTTTTAATCATACAACTATACCTCCGCGCGCGTGTGTGTGTGTGCGTGTGTTACTGAGTAATCCCACTTTGGTGAAAGCATGTCAGTATAACCTAGTTTAGAAGGCATTAAAGCAGTGAAGCCCAGAAATTAATAGATTTATTGTGTGGAAAAGTTGATAAGTCTTCAAATGAAGTTTATTTTTGTTACTGCCAGACATTTTAGATTACCAACTTAATGCTCACATTGAAATCAGCGCCTTTTAAACAGCCACTCAAATTCCTAAGTCAAGGAAAAGCCTTTATAGAGAAGCCTCCTTTATGCTAACATTAACAGAACATTACTACTTTAAATACAATAGCTACATCTCTAAAAGTGGATATGGCTAATCAATGCAGTTAATCCAAAATCTGGTTTAGTTTAATAGCCTCCAGAGCTGAATCGGCAGCAATAAGCATTTTCAGGAAACAGCAAATTAGCAAATAACTGCATGCGTGCACATGCACACAGATGAATAGGCACACACACAAACGCATCGCAAAGCGCACACTCCTACACACTTCAAAACTGAGTCAACTTTACACAACAGCAAATTCAAGGATCAAATAGCAGAAGAATCCTAACCAAACAAACCTCTTGATACCACTTCCTTCTCGCTTATTATTGTTTGATAATTCCAGCTTTCTCTTCCAATAACTGAAGTGAGTAATTAATGGTACTTCCTAATTTTCAATGCCAATCTAATATTAAATCTCTCCCAGCTGCTTCTTGCAGAGAGTTTGCAAAGTAATGAGTCTCTAAGCCCTTGTATGAACCCTCCCTGTTATTACAAATAAACTTTAGCATTTATACTGGCAATAATTCAAACTTCACCTTATCATTAACTAAACTGACCTAACTTTCCAGGTCAGCAGAAGAACTAATTTCACAATGAGTGCTGTCTTATTTCATTACCATAATTAATAGAATTTTAACTGTGTGAAATTGGTGGTCACCGTTTGCCAAAAGCAGATATAGGCTAAATAGCAAACAGAAACTAATTTAAATAGAATTTTTTATCAAAACAGTATATCTGATATGATAAATGTAAAATGACATGCATTTGCATTGAAATAATTATATCCACCACAGCTGGATATAATTGAAAGAATAACAACAGAGAAAAATGAAAGAAAAAGCAGAGGTAAATTCTATAGGACCACACCAGAACAATAGTCATGGCATTTATGGCATGTGTTGTTGTTGATATAAGTGGAGGCACAATGGCCCA
This sequence comes from Octopus bimaculoides, assembly GCF_046866305.1. Taxonomy (NCBI): domain Eukaryota; kingdom Metazoa; phylum Mollusca; class Cephalopoda; order Octopoda; family Octopodidae; genus Octopus; species Octopus bimaculoides. The sequence continues at coordinate 10,311,154 of NC_142936.1, forward strand.
GTGGTTAGGGCAGCGGACTCACGGTCATAGGATCGCAGTTTTGATTCCCAGACTGGGCGTTGTGAGTGTTTATTGAGCGAAAACACCTAAAGCTCCACGAGGCTCCGGCAGGGATCGGTGGCGAACCCTGCTGTACTCTTTCACCACAACTTTCTCTCACTCTGTTGTGCCTGTAATTCAAAGGGTCAGCCTTGTCACACTGTGTCACGCTGAATATCCCCCGAGAACTATGTTAAAGGTACACGTGTCTGTGGAGTGCTCAGCCACTTGCACGTTAATTTCACGAGCAGACTGTTCCATTGATCGGATCAATTGGAACCCTCGACGTCGTAAGCGACGGAGTGCCAACATGTTTTTGATGTTGTTGTTGTTTAGCTCCAGATCAACCTGGATCAAGCAGGTTTCTGATTGAAGGCCTTCCAGCCTTGGCCATCCTGTCTTTTGCCTATATGCAAGAAAATCATCATTATCATCATGTGACATCTGTTTTCCATGCTAGAATAGTAGATACGATGGTTTAACAGGAACTGGCACGTCAGGAGACTGCACAAAGCTCTGCAGACTGTTTTGATATGGTTTCTATGACCAGGTGTACTTCCTAATGCCAACCACTTTACAGAATGTATTGAGTGCTTTTTAAAGCAGCACCGGTAGCAGTGAGGACAAGACCCTGGGGTGAGTAATATTGAGGGGGGAAAAAAAGGGGTGTCTCGCATTCAAAGAGAGACATGGCTACCTCAGATGGGGACAGAGAGAGAGAGAGAGAGAGAGAGAGAGGAGAAAGATGGTGAAAATGTGACAGAGAATGGAAAAGTTACAGGGTGGTGTATATAGTGAAGTGGACCAGGGACTAAATTATTCAACATGACCTTTTCTAAGACAGCAGAGTATGATTTGAAGTACGGCTGGCTTCTATTTCAAGCAGACCTAGCAACCTATACATATGCTGTTACATCTGTATGGTGGTTGAAATGATAAATATGTTATATCAGCAGGAAAAATGAATTAATTAAAAAAAAAAAAAAGGAAAAAGAAATTCAGTTTAACATTTGACAACCTTGATAGTTGTAATCAATTGACATAGAATTGATAACTGGAGATTTTAATGAAAAAAAAAAAAATTATGAGAAGTAACTTAATTGAAAAATGAACAAGTAGTGAGCGTGTTTTGACAAGAATTGCTCAAACAGGAAACAGCATTGAACTTTTGGATTAGACAGCTAGCAACACTTCTTAACTTTTAAGAGTGGGCCAAAGTTCTCGAAACAGTACATACATTCAAATACTTAAGACTAATAAGAAACAAAATAGATATCTAATTGGTATTACTTCCACATAGAGATTAAGTTTCTTAATTCACTAACTTTAATAGCTAGTCTAAGAAAATCACAAATCATGTTGATGGAGAATAATTGTATTCAATGGGATGGAATTAATGTGTTTAGATAGAGATCAAACCAATGAACATTTTAGTATAAAAACTTCAATTATCTTCTAACTCTAAGTATCAGTCACTGAAAACCATTGGCCAGTTTTTAATAGCATAAATGAAAGCAACTTTAGTCATTAAACCCAAAATAAAAACGAAAGCATTCTTAGTTAAGCATTTTGGAAATAATTAAATATACCTACATTAGAGTATTTGATTTTTAATTATGCTGTATTTCTGAGATATTTTGAGTTAATCTTATATATTAACATAAAAAACTATACATTTTACAGCAAATATTCTGCAACAAGCTATTTCTGGGAACACAGCCACTCAGTTTAACACTTGTCTGTCTGTCTGTGTGCACACACATCTTGGGAGACAGTTGGTGGGTAATAGGGTCATATAAGAGTCAACCTCTAAAAATCTTTGGTAAAGTCCTTTAATTCTCTCAGAAATACAAAGATGTTATGTGTGAATCTGTGGACAACTAATTAATCATATTATCATCATCCTTTAACGTCCGTTTTCCATGCTGGCATGGGTTGGATGAAGGGACGTGGCTTAATAGTTAGGGTGTTCAGCTCGCGATTATAAGGTTGCAAGTTTGACTCCCAGTGGCACAGTGAGCCCTTGAACAAGACACTTTGATTCACATTGTTCCAGCCCACTCAGCTAGCAAAAATAAGTTGTACCTGTAATTCAAAGGGCCAGCCTTGTCACACTGTGTCTTGCTGAATCTCCCTGTAAAGTATGTCAAGGACATTCATGTCTGTGGAGTACTCAGTCACTTGCACATTAATTTCATGAGCAGGTTGTTTGTTGACCAGATCAACTGGAACCCTCATTGTCGTAATGGATGGTGTGCCAATTATATATATATACATATATATATACACACACACATATATATATATATATATATATATATATATATATATATATGTATATCTAAGAATGGCATCACAACTGCCTGGGTTACAGAAGATGCATGGTTTCAATGCGTTTTCTGTCCAAAGCCTTTTTCTTTTTTTTCAGTCCTATGTACATATTATGAGCTATTATTTAGAACCGGATTGGCATTTAAGATACATCCTTTAACAAGAGATTTATTTACACACAGAAACAAACACACACACACATACACACACACTAAAAACAGCAGCTGACTGCTATAAAAGTTATATTGTTTTGCTCTTCTGAACTCAAGTCAACAATAGATAGCTGAAAGCTTTGGTCATATGTTTTTGCATTATGGGAGAGTGATAAGAAGGAAAAATATATGTAGGCAGTGAGAGGGTTATTTATAGAATATGCATTTTTGTTATCTAGGTTAGTAATATTTAATATTCTATTAGCAATTGGTTTCATAAGAAGGATAGTATTTGTGGTGCTTATGTTTATTGTGAATACGATAAAGAAGTGCTACTTTACAGTGGTCATTTTGACTCTTTAGCATTTAAACTGGCCATATTCAGCCAAAATATTCCACCCGTTTTATATTCAAACTAGCCAGATCCAGCATCTCACACCTACCCTACAATGTCATTCTAAAAATTAACAACCACGCCATCAAAATTTCAAAGCTACATGATTAATTCGTTGTGTGCATAACATCAATGACTGATGCATTTGGACACATCTTCAGTGATGTGCCTGGTATCATCAGGTGTTTCGGGTCCTTCAACATCATACACCCTCCCCCAGGTGACCCAGCTGGGGCTGATCAGACCCCAACTTGTATCCAGATGGCCAGCTAGCTACTCCATGGCTCTCCTCTTTTGATCCACAGCCATCTTGGATCACAGCTATCTTGGATCACAGCCATCTTGGATTCAAAACAGTGTGAATAAATAAGCAATATATTTGACAAGAATCTGAATGCTAAAGGGTTAAAATAACGTAATTGTTGGACTTAATCCTAGACGTATACATATTTGGGTACATTGAAACTCCAAGAATAACATAAAGATTAATGTTTGTATTATATTCTTACAGTTCAAAGAGTCTTTAACTCTTTTCTTACCATATATTTTCTTTGTAATATACTGATTTTGTTTCAATTAATTTTGAAAATAATAGCCCCCACCCCACCCCAACTGGCTCCTGTGCCAGTAGCACATAAAAAGCACCATCCAAACATGGCCAATGTCAGTTCCACCTGACTGGCTCCCGTGCCGGTGGCACATAAAAAGCACCCACTACACTCTTGGAGTTGTTGGAGTTAGGATGGGCATCCAGCTGTAGAAACCTTGCCAGATCAGATTGGAGTCTAGTGCGGCCTCCTGGCTTGTCAGTCCCCAGCCAAACCATCCAACCCATGCCAGCATGGAAAAGGATGTTAAACGATGATGATGATGAAGAATATTACACAATAACTTTATTTTTATGGAAGCTAAAGTTTGGAACATAAATTAACTTGAAATTTTGATGTAAAGTTTTACTTTAGGTCACCTTAAAACAGGAAGTTTTTGTCATAGAACCATGAGTAGTTTCAGGCAGTTTGGTATCGAAAGGGTTAAATTATATGCCGTATTTCTGTTTTATTTCGGATTTGTAAATTGAATTTTAGTTTTAAATATGTATTATTTATTTGAGAGGATTTTTGAATTTTAAATACATTTGTTCAATGAAGAGAAATATTATTTAAATAATGTTTCTTCTAAAGATTTAGTTTAAGTTTCAATCGTTTAAGCAATTTGAACATATATGTTATTAAACGAATAAATTAAGAGGATTTGCTTTTAAGAAAAGAATATTGGCTTTCAAATGATGAATGCAAGCCATCTTTTATTCATCATGTAAGAACCAATATTAATATCTCTTCTTAAAATTATATCTTAAGAACATATTCTTTTAATAACATTTACCTTAAAATTGCTAAAAGCTTCAACTCAGTTCCAACTAAAGAGAAATATATATTTAAATATTTAAATAACCATTTTATTGAACATAATGTATTAAAATTTAAAATCCACTGATAAAACTCAAATTGAACTTTAAAAATCCAAATAGAATACAAATGAAGAAATATGAGAGAAATATATATATAGACCCTTTAAACTGTTAGAATATAACTCAAAATACATTTATTTTGTGTTATTCTTAGAGTTCCAACATACAAAGCAGGTTCATACTTAGATTTAAATCCAACAATATTTTCCTTAAAATTAAAAGAGTCACCTGCAAAGCTTGCACTCTTTTATAATATTCACAGTAAACAGAAATGTAACATATAATCCCTCTTAATATTCATCCTTTAAAACAAACAGCCAAAAGAATTCCTTGTTCCTTTAACCCTTTTTTACCATATTTCTGGTGAATTACACAGCCTTTGTTATAATTAATTAGATGACACCACACATATTCTCTGTAACAAATTCTTTATTAGGTTCGTAGTTATTCTTCTCATAAGTAACATGTTAATCAATATCTCATGGACAGTTAAGAGCAAACAGACTGAGAGAACGGTAGAGGATGCAGGTATGAAAAATCTGAACAAAAGACAGGTGATGCTACATAACATGCCAGTAAAATCATGAGGAAAAAAGTACAACTTAACTTTAAAAAACTATAGATCATGATTCTATAATAGACTGATTTGAAACTTACCCATAGTTGGTCATCTTTTCCTGGTGGACTCTTCTTAATGAAAGCACCATAATATGTGGCAATGTTCCGATGATGTGAGTACTGTCAAAGAAAAACCAAATGGAGAATTTATTTTATATAACATTAAGGTTTTCATTGTGTCTGGGGACAGTCATTCTCTTTTAGTGCCTTATTAATTTGACACACTCGCTGGTCTGATTTCCACTCATTTACTTGTTATTTTTTACTAAAATTTTCATTACAACTTGCAACCTTTCCAATAGTCATTGATTCTGTCTGTTATTGGAATTGCGGGGGGGGGGGGGGGGGGGGTTGCATGTGTGTCAGTGTGCATGCACATACACATATGTATGTGTGTGCATTTATGTGTGTGTATACATACATATGTGTATGCATGTGTGCACATTTGTTTGTATGGGCTCTGCATGTATGTGTGTATGCATATCTGTGTGTATGTATGAACACATATGTATGCATGTGTACACAATTGTATGTATTTATTCTTTTATTTTTTTTACTTGTTTCAGTCATTTGACTGTGGCCATGCTGGAGCACTGCCTTTAGTCAAACAAGTCTACCCCAGGACTTATTCTTATTAAGGTTTTTATTATCTTTTCTAGCATAGAATGGTTTTTGGTTATAAAAATGTCGCTATTTATAAGGAAACGAAGCAACTGGTTTTACATGTATGTATGTATGTATTTCTTATCACTAAATACAAAACATTTTTATTGAAGCCAAATAAGTCAAAGTGAATAGAACAATGCGTCTTAAAAGTAAAGCCAGCATAATAACTGCAGCAAAATTCTGCGTTAGCCGTAACTCTCAGTAACAGCTGAAACCAATTTAATTTTGCTTGAAAATAACTATATTAATCAACATAAATTTCTCTTTATCACTGTTTAAATCTGATTTATAAATATACAGAATAATAATAATAATAATAATAATAATAATAATAATAATAAAATATTGGGGTCAGATACAAACTATGCAGTAATCACAAATAAAAAAATCACAAATAAAAAAAGCACACTCTAAAAAAAAAGAATCATACAACAAAAACTTAAGATTATGGAGAAAAATATACAGCAAATATTAAATCAAAATATCTGGGATACTCAACCAATAACTATTAAGATGGCTCAATTTACATCAATCATCAAAATTAAAGTTTTTATTCTTCATCAAGTCAGATAATTACTTAGCAAACCAATGATAGTTGTTTTTGCTTGTTTGTTTGTTTTTTTTGTTTGTTTGTTTTTTCAGGATTGCATACCTAACTCAATTTTGAAAAGACAACAACAGTACACCATAGATATCTTGCCAGAACCCCAATTTCCTCTTTTTCCGATTCTTATCATTTGCTCCCAATTAATTAAGAAATTTGCTGCCTAAATCAATATTATTGTTCTAGAAACCTTTTTTTGCACATTTGTTATTTATTAGTATAAAAAGTAAGTTACCAAGTATAAAAGTTAATTTGCAAGTGTTAACTGCCAAAAACAAAAAGAAAAAAAAGAGTTCTGAACAGGGATAAGATCCAATCACTTAAAAAAATGTGGTAGAAGTGTCTCTTTGCCCAAGAAATTTGTCCAAAAAAAAGATGAAGAGAAAAGGGATGTGCCTCTTGCTTGCAAAGAGAAAGCGTTTGAAAAAATGTGGTAATTTTTCAAAACTGTTTTTTTTTTTAATACCAATTCTAGAATATTTCAGCAATCAGAATATATAATTGAGAACCAAACAAGAAACCTGAAGAATACATGTGAAACATGGTTACTTATTTCAAGATATTTAAGCTACTCTTTCCGGCTTAAAAAAAAATTTACTGGCTCGATTTCATAATGGGTAATTTATTTGGATTTGGTAGACATGCCAGAACTATTTACAATGGGCTTTGAAAGTTTGTTAACAACCTAAACAGAATCGAAAAGACCTTGGGATATGCTCTCCCAATACAAACAAACAAACACACAAACACACAAACAAACACGAGCGTTTTTTTTAATTTAGATTTAGTGACAATTCCTTAGAGAATCATATTTTTACTTAGTCTAATTCTTAGTGGTGGCATAGTAGGTGATTTACCAGCTGTGAAGGGCAATGTTGGAGGTGGTGTGATGGAAGTGAGGAAGAAAGGACATCACACAATGTGGCAGGGTTTTTGGACAATTTCTTTCTCTGACAAGCAGTTAGTACAAACAGGAGCGCATAAGAAGTTCTCATGTATTTTAGGTTTCTGGTCAGGAGATTTGGGTTAGTGAGTGTATAGGGTTACTCAGTGAGTTCCAGTCGGAGTTTTAGCATAGTTTTCCTTTTAGAAGTTGTTTTGTTAGCGGAAGGTAAGAACCTTCGTCAAAAATCCTACTTCATTATGCAATATCACTTCCTCTCTCACTTCCGATGCACCAACCCTAACGTCTCTCTTCACTGCTCAGCAGATCACCCACTACACCACGTCAGTAAAAGAAAAATCAATAATGTTGAACATTTTCTGTTCAGCTGCAACAGAAATTAGTTACAGGTCTTTAAAATTTGCTAAGGTTCATGAACCACACTCAATTACAATGATTATTTTATTCACATTTGCATTTCTATTGAAACAGCTTTACAAATTATACAGGTTTTGTTGAATGGGAAGTGTTGGACGACAGGTTTAAATATTTGTTCAACCGCAATCACAGGCATTAATCTATGCTACATTTTGCTTTAGTTTTAACCAAACTGAAAGCAGATACTACATAAAGACCAAAAATCATAATGAAAACTCATTGTAGTAATTCATTTAAAATATATTCAAACTTTCAGAATCACCCCAAGCTGTGGTGACAGTTAAACTAAATATAAAGATGATTTAAAATAACATCAACATCAATGTGAATAACAAATGTCTCCTAATTAGCTACCTATTCAATGAAAAAAGAATTTGATCTCAAGAGGTTACACCCAAGAGTAGACCAGTTTGACATTAATCATACAATTAATTAAGAGTGTGGCCTCAGTTGACCTGACATTAAAAATGTACTAGCCCAGACAAGCCCAGTCACTAAGCAGGCCAGTAATTCATCATTAATTTATTAATTATGGTTTGTCGTTTCATCTAATTTAGATATAAAGCATCGCTTTTTTTTTTTTTTTTTTTACCTCTTTCTCTGTAAATTTAATAATAATCAGAAACATAATTTAGAAATCATAGAAGATGCAAAAAAAAAAAAAAAAAAAAAAAAAAAAAAAATTATTACAACTGGCTACTTCCGAGATGAACATATGCATGTATTTACTATTTTAAAGAAATGATTTTATAAAGAAAACCAATATTCACCGCCCCCAGGCTCATGAACAATACAACAAGGTAATAGATCTCATTCTTTCTCTTTAGATTCTTTTTCTTTCTCTTTATCTCTCTCTCTCTCTCTCTGTCTCTCTCAAGAGAGAGAAAGAGGGGGAGATAGATAGACTGACAAATAGACAGACAGACAGACAGATTCATTGAACGACATTCTATCATTCCCAGAACGTTTGTTACCAATTTCCCACGGATGGATACAAAGAACAGTAGCATACATACTTTAAGTGTACTACACACGTATTTTAAGTGGACTGCAGAAGATAAAAACCTATGATCCATGATACATGAGAACAACATCTTATCTACTTAGACCTTGTGTGCATAAATTTATATGGTAACAATGAACACTCCTGCCGGTTTAGATGGGTGGGTGTGCTAATTGTTCAATTAACAGAACTACCTACCTACTTACGACTGAGTACTCCACAAACATTTGTACTTTTACTGTAATCCTCAGGTAAATTCATAAAGAATTCATAAGTGAATATATACATAGTTGCAGGCATGGCTGTGTGGTAAGAAGGTTGCTTCCCAACCAAGTGGTTTTGATTTCAGTCCCACTGCACGGCACGTTGGGTAAGTGTCTTCTACTATAGTGTCAGGCCAACCAAAGCGTTGAGTGGATTTAGTAGATAGTAGCCTATCATGTGTGTGTGTGTGTGTCTTTGTACCCCACCACCACTTGATGACAGTGTTGGTTTGTTTATGTTCCCATAACTTAGTGGTTTGGCAAAAGGGAGTAATAGAATAAGTATCAGGCTTTAAAAAAAATAAGTCTTGTGGTCAATTTGTTAGACTAAAAGAACGTTCAAGGCAGTGCCCCAGCATGGCCACTGTCAAATGACTAAAACAAGTAAACGATAAAAGAAACTAGAATGTTACCTGCCTTTATGACAGGTAACTCTGAAAATGTACATTTGCCACCATAGGGAACATCAGGATATATAAGAGACATACAATAATTGTAATTTAGATTTTATCAAATTTCTTCATGCTTATACAAAATCATGAACTGAATTCTAATTTTCAAAAGGAAAAACATTTATTGCCTTAAAATAATTGAATTTCCCAATCATAAAACTCCTTCCATAGCTACTTCATTTAATCCCTCTCTTCCTTCTCTGTCACTGATTCTTTCACTGTGTGTGTGTGTGTGCACATACAACATTCCTTAACTCACTGCCTGTCACCAAGCTTAGCATGTGCAAATGCCCATCAGTTCTCTCTCTCTCTCTACATATACATACGCTACAGAACCTCCCAAAACTAGACACCAATATCTAAACGTTATTTAAGCTTAATAAGATTATCTATGAAGACAAACAACCAATGACAAAGTAATCTCCACAAACCATTAATCCACAAACACTTTTCACTTTACTAGAATGAAGGACAACACAGAATAACAAAACCATGATACAAAAATTCACAAGCATAACAAATATGTATTCCCATCATCAACTGCCAAACAAATATCACTATACTTTTGACACCTGGACCATACCATTCAGTCCGGTGGTGTTAACAGCACTAAAAGCATAAATGCTGCCTGGGAATCAAAAGTAATCAGCAGGAGCAAAACATTAGCCTAATATGTCCATGACACCAACACCTGCTTGTTACTACAAGTAACAAAAACAAAACTACAATCTTATGATTATGAGTCCAAAGCCCTAACCACTAAGTCACATGCCCCCATTATGTAGTTAGGGTAAAATACTTAACAAAATAGTTTTGATTCCCTGTTTTAGGTATTACACAAGATCTTATAACATCGCTAATAACTTTGGCAGATCAAGGCTATATTGTTGTTGGCACTCCGTCGCTTACAACGTCGAGGGTTCCAGTTGATCCGATCAACGGAACAGCCTGCTCATGAAATTAACGTGCAAGTGGCTGAGCACTCCACAGACACGTGTACCCTTAACGTAGTTCTCGGGGATATTCAGCGTGACACAGTGTGACAAGGCTGGCCCTTTGAATTACAGGTACAACAGAAACAGGAAGTAAGAGTGAGAGAAAGTTGTGGTGAAAGAGTACAGTAGGGTTCGCCACCATCCCCTGCCAGAGCCTCGTGGAGCTTTAGGTGTTTTCGCTCAATAAACACTCACAACGCCCAGTCTGGGAATCGAAACCGCGATCCTATGACCGCGAGTACACTGCCCTAACCACTGGGCCATTGTGCCTCCACTGGAGGCTATATATACATATATATGTTAACAAAAAACTTTGAACTTTAGCTGAGTAAGGTGAGTAACAAGAAATAAAATAAAATAAAGTTACCAAAATTAAAAGTTTAGAATATTCTAATTAACTAGATTATTTTATATTGTGTCTCAACCTCTAGGTGTCGTTGCTCTCAAACACATAATACATATGCAAAAGACGTGGATGAACGGAGGTCATTCAAGCCATTTTTTATTTATCGCTTAACCATAGGGAATAAAACAGTGATCATAACTTTTTTTTTTCAATTTCCCACGGCTGGGAAGAATACGACTAATGGATTCTTTGCAAACTAGTGGGTAGGTCCAAACGTTTGCAAACTGGAATGAAATCCATTAAAGGCACCCAAGGGACCTGTTGATGATATTAAACCTGGTGACATATCACTTTATATATATATATATATATATATATATATATATATATTTTCATAAATGATGCAAATGACCACACAGACATGGATTGCAAATATGAAATACATACATCAACACAAAATATGTATTCTAAACTACATACATATACAAACCATATGAGCATGCATTCACAAACCCCACACATACTCACTCACTCTCTCTCTCTCTCTCTCTCTTCCTAGTAATCTAAATACTGTATGGACAACAGAATTGTTAAGAGCTTCAAATTCAATTTTATTTCCCTTTAAATTCTTAAACTCTTAAAAGGTATCTGATTTGCCCAACCAAATCAGCTCAACTGGTCTAACCCCAATACCCTGAACAAACCTGCAACTGAAACAAAATTAATAAATTTATCAAAAAAAATTGCTGTTTATATATCCGCATATTTGGGATTATTTCAGTCATACAAAACCAACGGCACCATAAAAAAAGGCTGCACAATGGAAAAACAACAGTATATCTAGAAAACTTTTGGTAAATCCTTTCATGAGTAGATATTAGACATTATAAGCAATAACTAATATTTGATCAATGTCAAATATCTTTTACAATAAAACCTTAGCAGCAGTTAATCCAACATATTAAGAACGACTGGAAGACTTGTCAGTGTTCTTAACAAAGAACTTTCATTGTTATTATCCCTGTATTAAGCTATCACTTTCATTATTGTTACTGAGGTCAGAATAAATGGTTTTGTTCTTCATGTTATTCATAACTTTCTGGGGTATTTTGTTGTTGTTTTTTTTTAATGAAAACCTCATAAGAAGACAATAAAACTTAAGCAATATATTTCATGAGCCATGACAAACATCTCTTTATTAGTGGCTAATAACGAGAAATTAATAAGTAGTAATTAAGGCAATATAAATGCTTAGCAGCATTTTGTCCGTCTTTACATTCTGAGTTCAAATTCTGCCAACATCAGCTCTGCCTTTTATCCTTACGGGGTCGATAAAATAAATACCAGTTGAATAATGGGGTCTGCATCATCATCATCATCATCATTTAACATCTGCTTTCCATGCTGGCATGAGTTAGACGGTTCAACTGGAACCAGCAAGCCAGAGAGCTGCACCAGGTTCCAGTCTTATTTGGTTTCTACAGCTGGATGCCCTTCCCATTGCCATAACTGTAATTGACTTAAAACCTTGCCCCTGACCAATATCAATGTGACTGAGCTGGCAGTAAACATGACACCACTTAAAACAGAGGTTCTCAAACTTTTCGCCCCACCCCCTCATGGCCACATAATACCCCCAACGCGCCCCCCCCCCCTATTTTTATGTATAAATAAATATTTTATATTTTACTAATTTATATATACTATGAATCATTTGATATTTAACATAATACTATATAATTTGTATACAGTACTATAATAATATTACAAATTCATAGCATCCCCCAATCCACTGCCTTCCTCCCAACGCCTCCTTTTTCTCTACCTCCCCCCCCCTTAGGCACCAGTGCCCACCTGGATCATTTCAATGCCCACGGGGGAAGGGGTAGCTCCCACTTTGAGAACCTATGACTTAAAACAACAGTTTGGCAAAATTGTTCGAGCAATGGCTAAAATACCACATGGTATTTGTTCTGATTCTTTGTAGAGTTCATATACTGTACACCAACTTTTCGTCCTGTTGGGATAAAAAAAAAAAAAAAAAAAAAAAAAGGCTCTAATATAAGGCAATGGATTGGTGGAACATGTAAGAACATCAAACTAGATGTTCTTGTAGCATTTGTTTCAGCTCCTTGTATTCCAAAATCAAATCCTGCCAGGATAAGAGATTTCATCCATTACTTGATTTAACAAACCTGCCTGACATCTTGGATGCCTTTAGTGGAGTTCATAGCCAGGTGTCTGATTTGAGAATACCCTTTTCCCTATTTCCCATTATCTTGGAGTTTTCTGTAAAGAGTTATAAGCATTACCCTTCCTTCCTGACTAAAAAGGCAATAAAACAAAAAAGAACAGATTAAATTGAAATAAAGTTAAAATTATCAGAATATCTTGTGAATAATCTTGCTGTTGTTTTAAATAACTGAGTTAATATCATGAAGGTATGTAAGATGGAGAACTGCCCTAAATAAACAAAAGACAATGAAATTTTCCGCTTGAGAATCTTACCTTTTTGAGAACATTAATTTCTAATTTTATTTCATCTTCTTCATCCTGAAATAGAAAGAAAATACAAGTTATTTCCAGAAGATTTGCAAGATAAATATATGATTTAATTGGAAAATGGTTTGTGGCTACTTCTACAATTGCACAACTTTCTCAAGTAGTTTAATTATATTTAGTGAGAGCTATGTGCCACAAAACGATGTAAATGCTTTTATTCTTTTACTTGATTCACCTTGAGAGCTGAGGTCATGCTGGGGCACTGCCATACGTTGAAGTATATTTTAAATACTGATAAGACTATACACTTTAATGGAATGCTGGTTGACAACTAAAAATATGATCATTATATGAGGAACTTGGTCTTTAGGTATGCAGTAAAGAAATATGAGTTAGTTGTAACCTTCTTTCTCAACAGTAATAGCTTTGGAACCAAAATATAAGGGAGTGCATTCATCCCAAATGATATGGTGGCATTGGCACAACACTTCTGGTGAAGCTGAATCTTTGCTAATGTTACAAATTGGTCTGTCATTTGTGACCAGGTTTAGTGGTAATTTAAAAGCAGAATGAGTTGTTTGTCCTCCTGGGAGAATGGTGGCAGCAAAGGCAGACAATGGTACAGCAACTGCAATTCTTTTTTGTTACCCTACCTTGGAGAGAAGCAATGTTACAAATGTTTTACCAGTGCCACCAGGAGCATCAAGAAAGAATATTCCTCTGCTTTTTTCTGGCGATTGTAGAACACCACGCATACATACATATACATACAGTATCAAACATCAGATGAAATGAATGTGTGAGAGAGAGAGAGTGCCACTTAGACACCACTCTCTCTCTCTCAAACACACACACATACATACAAAAAAAGATTATGCATATGTATTTATGTATGTACGCATACATGACAACACAACACTCCACACAGACACATACATAAATGTACATACAATTACTTAGAGTTGAACACACCCTGCAAAAAGAAAATAATAAAAAAAAATTTACGAAGATTAACAAAGTGTGCGAGTGCAGAGCAGAGCAGAGCAGAGAGAGAGGGAGAGGGAGAGAGAGAGGGGGGAGGGAGGGGGGGGGAGGGGGAGGGAGGGAGAAAGAGAGAGAGAGAGAGAGAGAGAAAGAGAGAGAGAGAGAACATTGCAAACAATGACTGAGATAAGCACGGGATTAAAAAACTGTGTAAATAAAAGCACGTTAAAAAATATGTTGTACCAAATATTTAAATTTGTGAACTTTGTCAATACCGGAAGTTGACATTGAGAAACCTTTTTAAAGAAGTGAATCATAAATATAAAGTAATATTTTTTTATTTTCATTTTTAATAAAGAAAATCAAATAAAGATTCTGTTATATGTTCAAGGTCAAATTATTCATGCATCACAAGTACGGAAGTAATTGGTGAAGCCATTTTTACGTGAAAAGCGAATACACACACATCTCTATTTTATATATTAGACAAGTATGTGTTCATTCTGTTGTCCACAAAAAAAGTCCACATTTTTTGACGTCCTGTACCCGGATATGCATCTATACATACATGTAGATGTAGGCATGTACATATATGTATGTATACATGTATATGCTCATATATCATTTGTATTATTATACATAAATATATATATATATATATATATATATATATATATATATATATACACACACACACACACAGGCACAGGCATTGCTGTATGGTAAGAGGTTTGTTCCCAATCACATTGTTCTGGGTTCAATCCCACTGCATGGCACCTTAGGCAAGCACCTTCTACTACAGCCCAGATCCAACCAAAGTACTCTGAGTGTATTTGTTGATAGAAACTGAAAGAAGCTTGTCATGTGTGTGTATGAGTGTGTGTCTGTCTGTCTGTCTGTTTCTTTCTTAGCCTTGCTATTGCACGATAGTTGTAAACAAATGTAACTGTCATTCAAGCAGTGTCCTTTGTTCCAAATCTTCTGTGAAAACATTTCTGGTTATGGGGAAATATTACCTTACTTGGAAGCAGGTGAGATTTGGCAACAGGAAGGGCATCCGGCCAAAGAAGATACAACAAATTTCCATCCGACCCATGCGAACATGGAAAAGTTGACGTAAAAACAATGATGATGGAGACGATGATGATATACACCGTACTTAATTTAAACATATGTCTATTCATTAATTGTCTTATGAATAACATAAATAACATAAGTATATTCTAAAGTTTTATGTCTTCCATATCATTCTTTAGTTTATCAGTCAATCATCTTATGAATAATGAAATTTTCATGTCTTTGATTGTGTTACACAAAGTGCAACATATTTAATTGGAAAGGTTTGGCTTAGTAGATGATTAATTACACTAAAGTTAACTTGTTAAGTGACTGATGATTAAAAAAAACAAAATTATGATCATCATCATCATCGTCATTGTTTAACAGCTGCCTTCCATGCTAGCATGGAAATGGTTCAATAAAAGGCAACTATACTCTTCACTGTCACCACTTTACAACCACCACTGCCACCATCTTCATTAACCAATTGCCCAATTGGTGATGCCACCACCACCACCACCCTAACACAAGTTCTCAGTGTATGATGAGTTGAGCCTACCATGTCCTATCCTGTAAAAACCTCTCTCTCTCTCTCTCTCTCTCTCTCTCTCTCTCTCTGCCTTTCCTTTCAGCTATTCATTTAACCACATACCATAAGAGTATTTCCTTTCTCCTACTTCAGACCACTACAGCATTCCCTTCTGCTGAACACACTCCTCTCTCTCTCTCTCTCTCTCTCTCTCTGCCTCTCCCTTCAACTAACCATTTACCCTGATATCATATGATAGGTACACAACCAAAATAATATAATAGATATTTATGTACATGGTAATCATTAGAAATGAAAATATTGGATTTAAAATATTTACATCCTCACTCCTTTTTCTTTTTTCTCCCACACTGTCTTTTTCTCATACAGTCTTACTTGCTCTCTGAGATGAAAGAGGAGTAGTAGACAATGAAAGTGTGCAAGAAACTGAATTTTAGAAATGAAAAAATTATGCACACCCAGTATGTAAGTTCAAACAAAAAAACCCGAATATAGACAACTTATTTGGGCCCTCACTGGTGAACCAAAGATTCAGTAATGAGGTATTCTATTCATTAAAGGGCCACAAGAGACATTTTTGATTTATACATATATACCATATATATCATGGTTATCACAGTATTGACCAAACCATCAGATGTTATATATCGCAAGTATGTATCTAACAAAATCTAAGTTCTACCCAGCTTTCATTAAACCAAAATTCTACCCACCAAATGGCTCATTCAATAAGTTGAATCAGACAAGCATTTTACTTTCAAATATAACCTATCCAAGCTATAAAAAATTTAAACAAGAAGCAGTTATCCCAGTTACAAGGTCTCACAAAATCAAACAATTCTTCAACCCGCTAAGAATTCAAATTATGTACGGGGGGGGGGGGGGGGGGGGGGGACTAAATAAAGTTGTGAAATGTGAATTATAGGTTTGATAATACAATAATTTGCAGACAGTATTGTCATTTAACAAGGATATCTTCTGTTCACTGTCATATCATGACTTAAACATGAATGTTTTACAACATCCCTAAAAAAAATCTTGAGTATAAAAGGAGAACTTCTCAATAAAGGAAGTAAATTTAAATCTTGTTTTCTTCTGAGAAGCTGTACAAACTGATTAGATAACAGTTAGCCCCTTAAGACTTCATATATATATATATATATATATATATATATATATATATATATATATATATATATCCTTCATAGATGTTTTATGAGCCCCTAACCAAGACACTTAACCTGTTTTTATCTAGCAATAGTGCAGGCAAGGGTTGGGAAGGGAATAAGAAAAACAACTGAGAAGGAAAACAGAGACATGCAAGATCGGAAACTAAAATGCTTTACTATTGAGAGGAAGTAGAGAATATAGAAAGTCCTTATTACAACAGAATAAAAGCTAGTCTGATATTATTTTATCTTGATCGTCTATTAAGAGAAAATAGCGTTACAAAGTTAAATTAGTGTTGGGATATTAAATTCAGGGATTACTTAAGCAAATTAGAAACAATTATGCTGTGAGGAAAATATAATATTACTCAATGACAAATGTTATTTTAATTATTCCCTCAAGTACCAGAGACAACTCTGAACATCTTTTAGTTTTATTAGACATTTTTTTTTTCTTTAAGGAAGCAGATACTTCACCTTACTGGGCAAAATAATATTGAGAGAATCACTAAGTATATGTACAATGCTGTACACTAGGTGGGGCTGAAAATGGGTATATTTTAGAGAATATTCAAGATGCTCTTCATCATCATCGTCATTTAATGTCTGTTTTCCATTCTGGCATGGGTTGAACAATTTGGCAGGGGACGGAAAGCCAGGAGACCACACCAAGTTCTGCTGTTTATATAGGCATGGTTTCTATGGCCAGATGCCCTTTCCTACTCTTAACAACTTTACAGAGTGGACTGGGCGCTTTTCAACATGGCACCAGCAGCAGTGAGGTCACTAAGTAACTTGCAAGACTGAGGGTAGTGGCGGGGGGGGGGGGGGTAACATCAAGGGCTTTGTACCAGGTGATGAGAGGGTAAAAGAATAACAGAGCAACAGAGATAGGTGCCTTAATGTAGAGGAGATACATGGCAACCTCTGTTGGAAAAGGAGAGAGAGAGAGGATGAGAGAGAGGATGAGAGAGAGGATGAGAGAGAGAGAGAGGATGAGAGAGAGAGAGAGGATGACAGAGAGAGAGAGAGGATGACAGAGAGAGAGAGAGGATGAGAGAGAGAGAGGATGAGAGAGAGAGGATGAGAGAGAGAGAGGATGAGAGAGAGAGAGAGGATGAGAGAGAGAGAGAGGATGAGAGAGAGAGAGGATGAGAGAGAGAGAGGATGAGAGAGAGAGAGGATGAGAGAGAGAGAGAGAGAGAGAGAGAGAGAGAGAGAGAGAGAGAGAGAGAGAGAGAGAGAGAGAGAGAGAGAGAGAGAGAAATATATAACAAACAGTAACATCGATTTTGTGTAATGTTTAGAGACATATTTTCAAAGAAAGTATTCACACACACACACAAGCAAAATCATAAATAGTTGTGTTGAAAACTAAATTTTACAAAAGTTATGTGTGACAGGAGATTTATCATGTCTCATAGCATAAATAAAGATTGTTTAAATCACCAGTTTTGTCTGGTATGAATCCCTCTTTATCATATAGCATTAACATGAGGACACAAGAACACACCAAACATACAGTGCAACAGAAGTTAGATGAAAAACTAAAGCCACCTATGACAGAAAAGCTTTCAAATCAATGATAAAGTACCGTTAATAGCAGTGCAAAATATACTAATGATATTGTGAGGATGTCCTCTTAAATCTTGATATAAAAAAATTATATTTATGAGGTGATTTGATATGAATCTATAATTAAAATTTAAGAGGAAAATACGTTTCAAAAATCTTAAATTATAAATCATATGTCTTATTCAAAAATCTGGAAAGACTAAATGAACAAATTTGAGTTCTTAAAGATGTAGTAATATAGAATAAAACTTACAAACAAAAGAAAACTTTAATATATGCATATGTACATCTCCCTCCTTCCACCACCCTCTCCCTTCCTCTCTCTCTCTCTATTTATCTATCTATCTCTCTTTTAGTTATTCTACTCTAAACATTATTCAAACAAATTACTCAAAATTATCACAGTCTATTTCTAAGGCAAAGAAGATATTGCTGCTGTTAAGAAATTAAGTTACTAAACCACTTATCCAGATGTGTTAGATTCACATTCTAACAATGGAATTACTGTATTGTAAACTGAATAAAACTATATAACCAAGTCGCGCATCACAAAAGAATCCTGAATTCATACACTGTACATTCAAATTTACATAAATACCCCAGCTGTGGAAAGATGGAGGCCTCTCTCTCTATATATATCATCATCATCGTTTAACGTCCGCCTTCCATGCTAGCATGGGTTGGACAATTTGACTGAGGACTGGTGAACCAGATGGCCACACCAGGCTCCAATCTGATCTGGCAGAGTTTCTACAGCTGGATGCCCTTCCTAACGCCAACCACTCCAAGAGTGTAGTGGGTGTTTTTACGTGCCACCGGCACGAAGGCCAGTCAGGCAGTACTGGCAACAGCCACACTCAAAATGGTGTATTTTACGTGCCACCTGCACAGGAGTCAGTCCAGCGGCACTGGTAATGACCTTGCTTGAATGTGTGTGTGTGTGTGTGTGTGTGTGTATATATATATATATAGTTTTAGGGAAAATAACCAATTTTCAAGAACTCATCAATGAAAATCCACTATCACATATAGAAAAATTAATAATTAAAAGCACAATAATATAAGGCTCAATTTAATTTTAATTTTTTATAAATTGATTTTAATTGAGTTTTTTACCTGTAATTTTGGATTTTGTCCCTAATATTATTATTATATATATATATATATATATATATATATATATACACACACACATACATCCAAGTCATGGGCAAACTGCAGCCCATTTGTCTTTTTGAATGGTGCCCCTAATTTAGTGAGGAAAAATTATGTTTATTAAAATTATGATTCTTTCATTTCATCCTCACTAGTTCATTCTTACTCTTTCTCACTCAAAGAGGATTGGAGAGGCTAGTGTCAAAGAGATGCAATTATTTAAATGCTTAACTAACCTCTTTTACTTATTAATGCCTGTTATGTTGTGGGGACACCAATCATGAAACTGAAAATATTTGCAATTGTCCATCATTCATGTAATTTTCAAAGTGCCTCAGAGTCAATTTACAGCCATCCAAACATTCAAGAGCCTTAAACTGGCTTCTCTACTCAGGACACAACATCAACAAATGAAAATTATTGATATAATGTTCAACTTCTGTTTGCGTCACATATAACAACTTTGTGAGAATTCAGCAACTGTACCTACAAGTGTGTATTGTATAGCATTGTCAATCCTGATTGACAACACTTTCTTTTCAAAATGCAAGTGTGCAAAACTATACTACATGATATGCATGTGTGGTCACAATCACTGAATTATCACAAGTTGTTATAAGCAGTGGAAAGAGATATTAAATCAATAAATATTTTTTTAAAGTTTTGATTCCTGATATCACAGCCTCATGGCTTCATCCACACACAAAAAAAAAGACTTCTGAAGAAATGAGAAAATTCCAGGGAAAGTAGACAAATGATTACTTCTTTGTTGAAGTAACAATAAAAAGAAAAGAAACAGATTAATGTGTTGAATATGTTATAAATCCATCACTGCTTTTAAGGAATTTAATGTTTATCAGCATTATGCTTCAAACTATTTGCCTCATGATAAATTTAAAGGAGATATTAGATCACAAAAATTGAAACCCTCAAGAAACAGAACAATAACCTAAATACACTCTTTTGCTAAAAGGCAGGTAGAATTCAAAGAAATTGTACATACAGGCAAAAAAGTTAACAAAAATGTTAAATTCAAAAATTTATTCTGATGGTTAATTTGTAAAAAGAAATGTCTTTTGGCAGTGACTGAACTTTTATGCCTGGATAACTTAAATATGTTTGACATGATTAGCTTGTCTTACGAGACAATAAGACTGGTTGAAGATATTGCTACAGATATCAAGGGTATGCTGTCAGGAAAAAAATAAGAAACTTTGATTCTTTTTCACAGGTAATTGACAAAAGCACAGATATATCCAATTCAGCCCAACTGATAATTTTCATATGCGGCATTGATAAATCATTTAATATCACTGAAGACTCATTTACTGTTCAGACAAAGAAAGACGCCATTACAGAATATAACATTTGTAAAGAAGTGAAGAAGTAACGATGAAGTTTAATCTCCCATTTGAAAGGCTCCTCAATGAAGCAACAGACAGGGCCCCAACAACAGTTGATAAGATAGGCTTTCCATCCACATTTAAAAGATAAATTAACTTCTTTGAATTTAGTAAATAGTGACTTTGCAACAATTCATTGCATCAAGAAAATTCATGGGCAATGTTTGTAAAATTTGAAAATGTTATGAATGCAGTCATTTCAGCCATAAATTTTATAAAATCTCAAGCACTTAACTATCACCAGTGTAAAGAGTTCTTACAACTTGAATTGAAGTATATCAATCTGGTTTACTATTCTACATCTTATTGATTAAGTAAAGGGGAGATGTTTTATAGCTTCAGAGAAGAGGATGCACCATCTTAGAAAGGAAAGATAAATTTGTTCCCAAGCTGAAGGATAATAACTGGATTTGTCTCCTTGCATTTCTCACAGATATCATTACCCTTTTTTTAATTATCTCAGCTTAAAATTGTAAAAACAAAATCAGCTGAAACATGAGACGTATTTTCAAGTCAAAGCTTTTGAAACAGAACTTCAAATTTTGGGAGAATTAACACCAGTCTGGTGATACTTTCCATTTCTCAATACTAGCCAATCACATCCGATCTGGATAACACAGCTTCACTATGGAGTTAAATGAGTTGAAAAAAGAATTCAATACCAGATTTAAGGGCTTCAACGCCAGAGAAGCTGATTTTAACCTTTTTGGAAATCTATTTAATGCTGATGTTGATAAAAAAAAAAATAGCACAAAAGGAACTGCAAATGGAAATAATTGAGCTTCAGAAAAATGAATTTCTTCAGCAAAAATTTGAAGACAAATGTTTGTTGCAGTTCTATGGAACTCTTCCTGAAGAAAACTAACCCAAAATGGTGTGCTTGGCTAAAGATAGGTCATCATATTTGGCAGCTGATATAATGCGTTTAAGTCAAGATTGACAGATATTCATCTCAAAGACAATTTACAAGTTGCAACATTGCAAATATCTTTAAATATTGGAAAAGTTATAATTAAAAAAAAAAAGTGCAACGCAACAAAGTTTCTAAGATTTGCAAGTAATTTTTTTTCTATTTACATCAATAATGAATGAATAATTAATATGATGTTTCTAGTCTGTATTTTTTCAGGCAATATTTTAACTGTTCTCTGTGGTTCAGTCAGATTATTTTCCTCATTTGTGCTGCTCATTTTTTTCACAGCATTTTGGTCATTATGCCCCATCCGACTTGTCAGGCCATGTTAATTTGTTTTTCAATTTCTTTCTTTGCAGTTGGCTCCTTTTAATCAAGTCCCCATTTTCCCCCACCTCCAGTACCATACATTGAAACAGTTCAACTAAATTGAGTCTTGTAACCTTGCAGCATTTGTAGCATTTTAAACCAGAGGCAATTTTCACTAAGGAACATCTTTTGCAAAGAACATTCAAAATAATTTATTTTCTCTGGAATTTTTTTCTTTTAAAACAATTTTTGTTTTAGTTAAATTTATTTGCCAACAGAATGTGGCAGTCCTATACAAGGACGATGTTACTGTTGTTTAGCCCCAGGAAAAATCTTTTCCAGCTGGCTATCGACACACAGTTTGTGTCCATATAGTATAAGCAAGGGAGGTCATCGCTCGCATCTCTAGCCTTCGTGATGCTCACAGACCCAGGTTTCTGGGTTGTTTCCCGTTCTCGGTGCGAGATAATCATAGGCTGTATAGCCAAATTAATAAAGTGGTTTCAAATTTTGGGACAAGGCCAGCAATTTTGATCAAGGGGTTAAGTTACTTACATTAACCTCAGGTACTTATTTTATTGACCCCTAAAGGATGAAGGATAAAGTTGACCTTAGCAGAATTTGAACTCAAAATGTAAAAGACAGACAAAATGCCATTAAGCATTTTGCCCGGCTTGCTAACAGATCGGCCAACTTGCTGCATTAGTCAAATTTAATAAATTAATAACAAATTTTACTAATTTTCATGTAAACTACTACGTTAACAATCTTTCAATTTAAAAGTGACCAATGAAATTATTTAATGGTCAGATTGTTAAATGTACCTCTGTGATTTAAAAAGAAAAAGTTTGGGTAAAATTTTGATCCATGGATTATGAAAATATTCAATTTTTTCTTCAATACATGGATCATACAGATATTCACATTTAACACACTGATTTTTCAAGTATTCATTGTTTGTTTTTTTTTTCTTTTTATAATTCCATAGTGTGTTATGGCAGCAGCATTTGTTAATCATGCAGTCATCAGTACAATTACCAGGACTGATTTCTTTTTTAATTATAGAAAAAAAAGTTTTTTCTCTGAAGAAGGGGGGAAAAAACTCAATTTTCCCCCATTTCTAAGGCAGATACTTATGTACATGGTCTTCTGTGGTGAAAATGACTGAGTTGCCTTCAATGAAAAATTACCTTAAATTCATTTTAGCAGTACAGCCTGCCATGCAGCACACCGCTCATAAAAGGTTGCCCATACCTGCTAAATACAAGGGACTTGCTATCACATTAGGATCCTTAGCTATTGGATAAATCAACATTTATCTCTTGAAAGATAGCAACATTTCTGTGCTGATATTATAGCCTTGTTAATTTACAAATCTCATTCATACCATAGCAAGGTGACGTATGAGAATTTGAGGCATATTCTCATGGATTCAATCTAAAGCAGGAATATATTTGTTGACTAAGCAGTTACTCTTCCATTCACACGGAATTATTTTGATCAAATAATGATTAGAATACTACACAATACTTAAGCACAAAAAGAGATTTGCTTTAGAAAGATGAAAATAACAGGAAGTGTAGCTCATTAACCATAAACTTCCTCGTCTTATCATACTCAAGCTGTATTTAATGAGTAGCTATAATGAGCAGTTGAGCAGTTCATAGTTCAAATATGCTCGTTATATCAACTGTGATCAAAATGAATTAAGAAATTTTAAAGCAGTAATCTTGATGCAATGATTACACAAGACTAATGAAAAGAAGTAGGTCCCAAAGTTGGATAGTTATCTACTTGGGAGATCTCAGAACATTTACTTTGCTGTAATAAAAGCATATCACTAATCTTACTTAATAGTAATCTCTTTAGATTACAATCTACTGAAGACCACTGCTAGTTCTATAAACCTTTCATTTTAAAGTAATCAATTTGCTTATTTATCCTAATTAATTTTGAAAATAATCAAGAATTTGGAGGGATTGTATAAAGCAATTTTCTTTTTACATTATTAACCCTTTAGCATTCAGATTGTTGTGTCTAATGTAATGCTTATTTATTCACATTGTTTTAAATTACTCATGCATTTTTGTTTTGAGATTTCGATGATGTGCTTGTTTATTTTTGGAATAACATTGTATGTCGTTGTTTGTTCCTTCTCAAGCCATGCCTGGCTCATAAGGGCCAGTTTCCCCAGTTTTATTCGTGTATAGGTTCTTCACCTGGATGGGACGCCAGTCCATTGCAGGTGAGCTGCTAAATGCAGGAGGAAAGACTGATAGTTGTGGCAAAAGAGTCAGCAGAAGTTTGCCATTACTTTCTGCCAGAGCTGCATGGAGCTTAGGTGTTTCGCTCATAAACATACACATCACCTGGTCTGAGGTTTGAAACTGTGATCTCTCAACCGCAAGTCCACTGCTCTAACCACTAGACCATGTGTCTCCACTAACTTTATATGGTCAGTGTGAAAGGCTGAATATGGTCAGTCTGTACTTATAACAAATGGAGCATTTGGGCCAGACATGGACAGTTTAAATGCTAAAGGGTTAAGCCAATGTTTGGAACAAAAGGTTCCTTACATAAAATTATGATGAAAAGTTTTAATTGTAAATACTTTGAAACAGGTAATTTTTATATCATGGAAGCAGAAGCAAATTTTAAATGGGTCAATATCAAAAGGATTAAGTTAATATCTCACATCATAATTTTGTATCAGATTCTATTAAGTAATATTTTAACCCTCACTGTGTTGATTAAATTTTTGCATGATAACAAGGTGATGCAACAAGCAAATCAATTTTTGGCAACCTCTTTCTATTGGCCAGAAGAAATAAAATGTGCATACCACGTCATATGTAATGTGAAGAATTACAGAAAGTACCCCACTATTGAAAACAAGTTAACTTGGTTCCTGTGTCTTAAGCGCACACACATGAACCAAGAATATTTGGTTCCTATGCAGTAAAAGACTGGCTTGATTAAGTATTGTTAGTTATTTTAATAAATCCCTCCAAATTTTTGTATAGTCTAAAATTTAACTGAAATATAGAAGCAGTGTACTTTACAAGAAACATAGGCTAGCAAAGGTTAAACATAAATAAGATATATTTTATTCCTAGATGGACTTAAACCCTTTTCAAAGAATCATCACATTTAAAAGATTGGGAACCGTTGCCTTAGAGTTATTATATAAATTAATGAAGGTTAATTGAGTGAAACATTACAAACCAGCAAACACTAGAAAAATGAAATTTCTGTGTGTGAGAGTGAAGATAATCTGATAGTGGTTAACATATAAAGAAGCCATTTTGTTTGTGGTTTAATTTCAGACATCATGCTAGGATACTGCTATATTTAAGTTTTTTAAAAACAAGTTTACAAACTCCAATGTTGGGAAAATACCAACACTTTCCCCCATTTCTATTGGTTCAAAGGAGAAAAAAATAGTTCATTGTTATTACCATCCTCAGTTGTGATGTTACTTCCTCTATATTTCACTACATAAACCTATTGATTTATGCTCTTTGGTCCTCTTAAACAAGCAGCAAAAAGACGATTCTTGAAAACAGACCTAATACATAAACAATACTGAGAGTATTGTTTATTCATCAGAAATTTTTTAAGCATTTCCATTTGAAAAAGGTTATCTTTTGCTTATATACTGGTCTTTACTGACCAACACATATTCCACTTACATTCTGACATTTCAGAATGGAACACATGAACAGTAGCTATAGAATTAGAAAGTCTATGGGGATATATCTTATCAAAGAAAAAGCGATACAAGAATAAAACTATAAATTTTCATCCATTCTCCATCTCTTTCTCTCTCTCTCTCTCTCTCTCTCTCTCTCTCTCTCTCTCTCTCTCTCACACACACACACACACACACACACAGAGTTCTCATCCTATAGACTCATTAAGTCTAAATATCTGCCATGGTCTTGAACTTCTGTTTGCAGGTTATCACTAATCTTTTCTTCCAATATCTATTAATAGTGGTCCTGTAGAGCGGGTGTTTAAATATATTTGTGATATAATCCCAATTCCCTTCCTTCTTTCATTTAAATTTCTTTCTGCTTGAGAGAATAAGATCAGATGTACTCCATTATTACTGATAAACAACAGTACACAAGTCTAAATCAACACAAAGAGTAATTAGGAAACATTTTGGAGCAACAAAGGTGATCTACTTCATATGTGTAATGGGATTAGTAATAGTATTACAATAGAGAGTAATGGAATCGGTAATGGCACAACAATAGACATTCGTAACGTCTGTGGAAAGTTCAGAGGGTTTCTAGACAAGAGAGTTTTCTCTTTGTATATAGAAATGATTCCATAAATCACATATAAAAGATATTAATTGGCAGTGAAATGAAACAAAGAGGTACGGTAAAATTTAGACAGAAAGGTGTGAATGCATGCATGTCATCATCATCATCATCATCATTTAACATCCACTTTTTTATGCTTGCATGGTTCAGAAGGAATTTGTTGAGGCAGATTGGCAGATTTTTCTATGGCTGAATGCCCTTCCTGCACCAAAACCTTTGTTTCTAAGCAAAATAATATTTTCCCATGACCAGGTGACATGGTTTACATGCAAGACTGGAAACAAACAATATTGCTTGTTTGACAGTGATGCTTGTATTTCAACCATCATGTTATATCAAAACAAAGGTGTACACACACACACACACACACGCTTCTTTCAGTTTCCATCTACCACAAGTCTTTGGTTGAGCAGGAGCTATAGTAGAAGGCACTAGCCCAACGTGGTGCACAGTGGAATAGAACCCAAGACCACATGGTTGAGAACCAAGTTTCTCAACCACACAGCTACACTTGGACCTAGCCACACCTGCATATATTTAATGAAAGACAAAGTTTTATGAGTTAAAAGCATTTCTTAAAGGCAACAGATTTTTTTTTTCAGAAAAGAGGAAATTTAATAAATAGACATGCAAGAAGGAGAGCTGAATGGACAAATATTGCAGCAACTAATGAAATGTCGGATTATAATTAAGAATAATAATATATAAAATGTGATGACATGAAGTTTTGATTTGAGTAAAACATGAATAATTACAAAAGTTGATAGTTGACAACTTATTTGAGAAGAGCAAATGGAACTAATTTGGTGTGCAGTTTTAACATTCTAACTTAAAACTTTAAAACTTGTTTATTGAATATCAAATTCAAGTTATTAATGACAGCTTCAATCATATTGCTAGTTATAATAACATTTCATTTCATTTCATGGTCTCTTCTTATATAATATTCTAAAAATGGTTCTCATTCATTTAACTGAAGCATCATTTAACTAGGAAATATGAAAAATTTAAGAGCTTGTAACAAATAATGAAGTCAAACAAAAAATAAATATTTTCTAATTCAAATACATTGCTGAAATTTATTCACTTACAATTGTTATAAATGTTATTTATGTATAAAATATCTATAAACTTATTCAACAGAAATATGAAAACTAATTCAAAATAATTACTTCAGGAATCAATAATGACTTCAACAAGCCAATTTAGAATACCCATTCATTTGATTAGGCAGGAAATGTCAATTAAGACAAGTCATCTGGTATTAGCAGAGCCTTATTTCAATATTTTAGCAGGCTGCAGCTGTAACAAAGCAAATATGATAATCACAATCACTTCTTCCCTAGAGCTATATGAGATGTTACAAATACACATGTCCCCTTGCAACTGTAGCCTTGTTAATAAGCCATTTGTTAGAGCAAATTGAATAAGGAACTGGAATAAAATATAGAGTGAATCAAAAATTTCTATAGTCATGCCGCAGGCAGTCCTGAAAGATTTATCAATTATTAACTTTCATATCCAACTTGCAATAGTAAAAGCTTTTATAATTCATCCCCAACACCCATTAAGCATTATTTCCAGCATGTTATAAATGATAAGCAAATAACTTTAAACCAAAAAAAGAAAAAAAAAGAGAGAGGGGGGGGGAGAAATGAATAGACACGCTTATATACTTTCTTACATAAGTTTTGTTATTATATTATCATTATGCGTCTGAAACATTCACTGATCGACCCAAAAAATTTTTTAAGACCAAGCGATTGGGAGGCAAACTTTTTTACCATGCAGCCATGCCAATGCTATGCTATATATCAACCAAATATAATAAAATTACAAGATTTAAAAAAAAAAACAAAAAAAAAACTTTCTCCTAGTTTACAGTTCACAAAGCATAACTTGAAGAAAACCGAAAAACTGTGAAATTTAAAAGGAAGGCAGATAACTAACAACAATATGCAGTAAATGTTTAATCATTTAAATTATAAATATTTATCAAAATTGTATTGATTTGCAATTCAGACAATCAGAAAGTGGCTAAAACAAATAGGCCAACAATAAAATATGCTAATATACATTTACATGACTCATATAAGTAGTTTCTGCAAACAACTGAAGCATTCTCTTGCTGATTTAAGAAATATTCAATGTTCAATTTCTGCATGTCATTTGCATATAAAATTCAAAACAGTACACATCTGTTATTCTCAACAGACAGCAACTAACCTACTTATCTTGAGCACATTACATGATTAATTAAAACTACAAGGGTTTTTGTTTGGTTTTTGTTTGGCGTTTGTTCACATTTTCCCCTTGAAATATTTTACAGTGACTTCCAAGTTTAAAAAAAAAAAAACCAGAAGATAAAAATGGAAATAAGAAGAAAAAAAATTCAAATGTTCTGAAAAGAATTCTAGCATTACGAAGTACAAATGGTTAATATTCTTGGAAAATAGCAGAAACGGGTATTTTGAAAATTTTGAAAATTATCATTTTAATGTCCATTTTTCCATGCTTGCATTAAGTCAGACAGAGTTTATTGAGGCAGATTTATGGTGGCCAGATGCCCTTCCTGTTGCCAACACCAACCTGTTCCCAAGCAAAGTAATATTTTCCCCAAGGCCAGATACATTCTCATAGTATATTGGAAATGAATGACATTGTTGTGTGACAGTGACAATCATTTAACAACTATCACACAATGTCAAAGCTTTCAGTTTCTGTTTAACAAATCCAATCGCAATGCTTTGGTCAGCTCAGGGCCACAATAAACGACACTTGCCTAAGGTACCACACAGCAGGATTGAACTCAAAAACCATACAGCCGGGAAGCAAACTCCTTTACCACACAACCATGCTCGTGCTTATAAACACAAGTTCAGAAACTTGTAACAAGTGGAAGAAAGGAGACAAAACTAAGTTGTCAAAAAGGAAAAAAAAAAAAAACAGTTATTTTGTTTTAACTTTCAACAAAAAGAGATCAAATATTTCAAAACAGATCTCAGAAATCAAGGAAGGTTTGATATTAATTCTCCATGGTATGTTTTCTTTGACTATATTAACATAATCAATTATTTCCAACACAAAAATATCTATTTTACAGGCAACGAATGAAACTTCTAAAACACTGACATCACAGGAAATGTGACAGTCAACATATTTCAACAGGATATATACATATATACTTACACACACACGCATACACATATTTATATGCATACATATATATATATATATATATATATATATATATATATATATATATATATATACATAAATATACATACATACATATATGTATATATATATATATACACACACACATATACACTCACACACACACACACACACACACACACACACACGTCCATATATTCCATACATATAAACACAAATATTTATATGCATATATAAATATATACACATACATATATACACATATACATATGTATACACATATATTTATATACATATATATACACAAATATATATATACATAAATATATACATACATACACACATATATAAATATACATATATACACACACATATATATATACATATAAATATACATACACATATATATATACATATAAATATACATACATATATTATATACACA